>NC_053422.1:0-230000 GCF_016859285.1 Xiphias gladius
CATGCCACTAAATGCTAGTTAACTGTGTCCTGCTTTTCTGTCCAACTTTCTGTGTGGCGATTGGGCAGGGGGTTTCTAGGCAACACTCATTGTTGCTGGACAGAAGTCGAGGCAATAGCGGGAAATAAATAAGTAGGCTACGTAATCACAGTGGATCTAGCTAAACCAAGCTAAGTTAGCATCAATTTTTGGTGCAGAAAAGACCGCAACTACATCGCTCATATAACGCCAGCTCAAGTGAATTCAAGCAGTTCAGACACATTATAGCTCATTTAAAATCCATTTTCCTCAGACAAAACATTCCCAAGAGTGACATTTTGCTGTCTAGTGAAAACGTTCATATTCGGGATATTTGTCACTTACCAAGCCTCGAAACATCGTGCCACTAAATGCTAGTTAACTGTGTCCTGCTTTTCTGTCCAACTTTCTGTGTGGCGATTGGGCAGGGGGTTTCTAAGCAACACTCATTGTTGCTGGACAGAAGTCGAGGCAATAGCGGGAAATAAATAAGTAGGCTACGTAATCACAGTGGATCTAGCTAAACCAAGCTAAGTTAGCATCAATTTTTGGTGCAGAAAAGACCGCAACTACATCGCTCATATAACGCCAGCTCAAGTGAATTCAAGCAGTTCAGACACATTATAGCTCATTTAAAATCCATTTTCCTCAGACAAAACATTCCCAAGAGTGACATTTTGCTGTCTAATGAAAACGTTCATATCCGGGATATTTGTCACTTACCGAGCCTCGAAGCAAAATGCCACTAAATGCTGGTTAACTGTGTCCTGCTTTTCTGTTCAACTTTCTGTGTGGCGATTGGGCAGGGGGTTTCTAAGCAACACTCATTGTTGCTGGACAGAAGTCGAGGCAATAGCGGGAAATAAATAAGTAGGCTACGTAATCACAGTGGATCTAGCTAAACCAAGCTAAGTTAGCATCAATTTTTGGTGCAGAAAAGACCGCAACTTCATCGCTCATATAACGCCAGCTCAAGTGAATTCAAGCAGTTCAGACACATTATAACTCATTGAAAATCTATTTTCCTCAGACAAAACATTCCCAAGAGTGACATTTTGCTGTCTAATGAAAACGTTCATATCCGGGATATTTGTCACTTACCGAGCCTCGAAGCAAAATGCCACTAAATGCTGGTTAACTGTGTCCTGCTTTTCTGTCCAACTTTCTGTGTGGCGATTGGGCAGGGGGTTTCTAGGCAACACTCATTGTTGCTGGACAGAAGTCGAGGCAATAGCGGGAAATAAATAAGTAGGCTACGTAATCACAGTGGATCTAGCTAAACCAAGCTAAGTTAGCATCAATTTTTGGTGCAGAAAAGACCGCAACTACATCGCTCATATAACGCCAGCTCAAGTGAATTCAAGCAGTTCAGACACATTATAACTCATTGAAAATCTATTTTCCTCAGACAAAACATTCCCAAGAGTGACATTTTGCTGTCTAATGAAAACGTTCATATCCGGGATATTTGTCACTTACCGAGCCTCGAAGCAAAATGCCACTAAATGCTGGTTAACTGTGTCCTGCTTTTCTGTCCAACTTTCTGTGTGGCGATTGGGCAGGGGGTTTCTAGGCAACACTCATTGTTGCTGGACAGAAGCCGAGGCAATAGCGGGAAATAAATAAGTAGGCTACGTAATCACAGTGGATCTAGCTAAACCAAGCTAAGTTAGCATCAATTTTTGGTGCAGAAAAGACCGCAACTTCATCGCTCATATAACGCCAGCTCAAGTGAATTCAAGCAGTTCAGACACATTATAGCTCATTTAAAATCCATTTTCCTCTGAAAAAACATTCCCAAGAGGGACATTTTGCTGTCTAGTGAAAACGTTCATATTCGGGATATTTGTCACTTATCGAGCCTCGAAGCAAAATGCCACTAAATGCTGGTTAACTGTGTCCTGCTTTTCTGTCCAACTTTCTGTGTGGCGATTGGGCAGGGGGTTTCTAGGCAACACTCATTGTTGCTGGACAGAAGTCGAGGCAATAGCGGGAAATAAATAAGTAGGCTACGTAATCACAGTGGATCTAGCTAAACCAAGCTAAGTTAGCATCAGTTTTTGGTGCAGAAAAGACCGCAACTACATCGCTCATATAACGCCAGCTCAAGCAAATTCAAGCAGTTCAGACACATAATAGCTCATTGAAAAATATATTTTCCTCAGAAAATATACTGATATAATACTTACTTTCCAAGAGTAAAGTAGCTCTATAACGGATGCCCCACTTTTCCACTCTTTTATTTTAAATGGTTGCAGTGCAGTTCGATTTGATGAACTCTGAGAGGGGAGGGCATTGTGGTGCCCCTGCCAAGCAAAGTGCAAAGGCCAAATGTAGCAGGGAAAAATATTTAATAAAATGACACTGAATGCTTGTGTAGTGTCCCTCGCTTGTCTCAGCTTTCATTATTTGTTTTTGTTTTTCTGTCTTGTGTTTCTGTTATTTATTATATTTTCTAACTGAAAGTTATATTTTAATGTGGTTTTAAAAAGATGGCTGTAATTTAAATATAAATTAAGAATAGATCGCCAAGAAAAAGACATTCTTTTCAATGAATACGCGGTTCATTGAGACAAGCATAAAATAACACAAACACTGACTGAACAGAAACAATAATCACTGTTGTGTCATCATCTGCAGGTTACCATGAAGATGACACCATGTGCTTTCATTGGTCAGAACATCAGGCACATAAAGGTCCACTTGATGGTTTAATCTGTGTTATATTTTCAGTTTTATTCTCACATCAATTTGATTTTTCTCCTCACCTGCATAGTTCATTTTTATTCCCGGTTTGTCTTCACTTTTTCTGTTTGATTTCAATTTATTTTCTATTAAATCTTTGTCAGTTTGTGTTTAAGCTTTATTTCAGTTAAAGTCCGTGAATCTGAGGTAATACATGATAATGAACCTCTAAAGTATTTTCATAGTTTAGGATGATATCAGGTAATTTGAAGAACAGACATCAAATGCACTGTTATCATAATATTTATTGAATTTCCTTGCTCTTTTACCTAACCACCGCTAACAGACAGTGAACTGAAGAGTGCAGCTGCTTCATCATTGTTTGTGACTGAAATGAAGCTGAGTCATACTTACCGGTGTCCACCACAGACTGTAGATAGATAAGACTATAACTTTCACATGTGGGATCTGACAGGTGAGACTGTCACAATATGAACTCTTATGAACAATAAAATAAATAACCCAGGTAACCTTTGTAAACTTTTTTTTTTTCCTCTCAGCTGATTTGATGAATCATGACTGTTCATGTCCTATTAACTTCAACTCTTATATTAATCATTTAAGATTTGGTTCGTCAGTGAACTGAATGTTTGATCTGATTCTTTATTTGTCAAAAGAAATAAAAAAAGTTGTATTTTACTTGACAATTTATTTAATATTAAACTGGAGGCAAGACAGATTCATTTAATGTGTAAAACATTTTGTTTGTTGACTTAAGTTAAAGTTTTATTTCAGCTCAGAGACAATCAGTTGATTATATTCAGATCAACTGATTTCAATCTTAATTCCTCTTTGCTTTATATGTTTCATATTATTTTTCTGTGTTCCATGTTTAACATGCAATATAACGCTGTCCTGTGTGATGTCTTATACTAACATTAATATTCTCTTTTTATTATTGCTCTGCAGGCTTATAAATGATTTTTCAATTTTATTCTTTTATTCAGTTTTTAGGTTGACTCTGTAACATCTGTCCAGAGACTACAGATGGAAAAATCAGTATGTTTATTTATGTTAAATAAACCTAGAGATAAAGAAAATAATTCGATTTTATAGTCAAACAGACTGTGGGGCATGGTAAGAAGTTGATGATGTCTTCCACTCATTGATCTTGTTTTCAGACTTCTGGCAGCTGGACCTCCTGGCTTATTAAAAATCATTCACTGGCAGCTAGATTTGGTTGTTTCAACTAAAAGAAAGATCGTAGATGTTTTCACTTAATTCTGATAGGGCATTTTCACAGTGTGAAGCACAAAAAGGGTTAACATTGACATTGCTTTCCACCACTGGAGATTGGTTCGTTTAGGTGACACTATCGCTCAGTCTCAGAGCCTCCCCGAACTCCTCCCATATGAGGGTTTTTGTGTCCGGGACTGCTGCAGCTGCAGCCCTTGTGGCCTACCAGTACCTGTCTGCTGCTTAAGAAGACAGGTAGCCTGCCCAGAAAACCGCCTTCATTTTTACAGCTTCCCTTACCACCAGTGTCCACCAGCGGATTCTTGGGTTGCTGCCATGACAGGAACTAACAAACTTCTGACCACAACCCATAACAGCTGTGCCCACAATGGAGGCTTTAAACATGGCCCAGTCAGATTCCATGTCCCCAACCTCCCCAAGGATGTGTGCAAAGTTCTTCCAAAGGTGGGAGTTAAAGACCTCATAGGCAGGGGCCTCTACCAGACGTTCCCATTTCACCCTCACTACACGTTTATGTTTCCTGGGTTTGTCCGGCTGCCTCTGCCTCTATCTGATCCAACTCAGCACCAGGTGGTGATCCGTTGACAGCTCTGCTCCTCTATTTATCCAAGTGTCCAAGACATACAGCTGCAGATCAGATGATACAATGACAAAATTAATCTTGGGCGTAAGGTGTTGTGGTACCAAGTATACTTATGAACCACCTTATGCTCAAACATGGTGTTTCTTATTGCCAATCCATGGCTAGCACAGAAGCCCAACAGCAAAAGAACCCTCAGGTTAAGATCAGGCAGGCTATTCCTCCCAATCACCCCCCTCCGGATTTCTCTATTGTTGCCCACATGGGCGTTGAAGTCCCCCAGAACAACTACAGTCCCCAGGTTGTGCCCTTTCCAAGACCCTGCCCACAGACTCTAATAAGGCCATATATTCCAAACTGCTGTTAGGTGCATAAGCACAACAAATGCAAATTCAACACTTGGAATCAATTCCAGACCTTTCATCTATTTAATTTGCCATGAAACTCTGAGGGAACATGCCACACCTGGCTATGAACTGATTGTCAGTCAATTCTGTCCAATTACTTCCGAGCCTGTGAAAACGAAGGGATTATGTATAAAAATGGCTGTAATTCCTTAATGGTTACTACCATATTTTTGTTAATTGCCGGTTAATTTCAGATGATGAACAGCCTAACTACTGATCAATCAGATCACTGGAAACATGGTGACATCATTCTTACAGGATCCTGACAGGAAAAAAAGAGTTTACAATAAAGTAACAGATAATTAAGATCAATAGATATTTGCATATATCAGTAAAACCAGTTTGTTCGCCATGAAACCACATGTCCTACTTTAAAACACAGTTTATAACACTAACAGACTAACGAATGTGATTTTGATGACACTTTAGGTGAACACAGTCTTAATGAGCTCAGTCAGACTTTATCAGAAATTTTATTTCTTTACTTCAGGACCTTTTAGACAATCTGGACTCTTCTTCTGTACTTTAGAAGAAACTTTATTTGAACTGTCTTTAAAGGTATTATTACTTTATTACAGTCTGTCCATCATGAGTGAAAACCCAACAAAATGTCACTTAAGAAGATTTATAGATAATCCATTTATTTACATATTTTCAATACTCCCTGTAGATTACTGAGCATTTTGAGCTGACAGTATATAAAACACATATTTAATCATTGTCTCACTTATCCAAAGCCTTTCTTTTATATTATTACATTATTATTATTTGTGGCGTTTCTACTTCTGCCTCTTCTTCTCTTCTAGTCATGCGATCATATTGTTTATATTTCATCCGGTGTAAATCACTCTTTACTGCTGAAGTTACATCATTTACCTGCAGTTGTCTCTGTTTTATTATATGGTGGACTCTTCACTGGAGGTTCTGGTGATGTTTCATGACACAAGTAAACCAGTTCATAACCAGATTCATAACACAAGTTATTATCAAGATCACTGATGTTACAATCCCCTTCGTGAGTCAAAATTATGTATATTTAGATACGTGTATAACTATATGTGTACATTATTTACTTGTCTACAGTCTGTGACATTGGGTCGAGATAACAGCTGGTTCAGGTGAAAGCGGCAGTGTCGTGTTCCACACTGACGAGGGAAACGGTGCGTCATTTCTGCGTCCGGCCTCACTAATGAAGAAGAAGAGCTCGGAAGTAACATTCAATTTCCGGGGTACGCCGTTGGCCGCTCCTTCGTGTCGGAGTTTTCATTTAGTGGATTTTTGTATTTTCCGGAGATAAGCATGTACGATCAGGACGAAGGTGAGGAGTTATCACTTGCACAACCCGTTACAAAACTTTATCGACGCACAGCCTGGCTAAACTCTCTTAACACTAATGTTAGTTAGCTGTTAGCTGCTGATATTAGCATCTCCTCTGAAATCAGTTGAACACATGCTAACATCAGTAACATCCCAAAACACAGGCTAACGTCAGCGTCATCTGCTAACACCAACCCTCACAAACCAACATGCTAACAACAGCTAATGCGAACGGCGCGATGCTTTGTTTCAGGTAGCATGCTAACAGGCTAATCAGAAACTGCTGTGATTAATGGTTCAAAAAAAAAATGCACACGACCTCAATTAATACACACACACACACGTTAAAATACAGAAACACTTTAAAATACACACAAACACGTTAAACAATACACATTGTGTCTGATGAAAAAAGTACTCAGTACCAGATACTGCAGTAAAATGACAAATACTACTGTATAAGAGTACTGAATACATTATGACAAGTAAAGTGTTACTGCAGTAAAAGTACAGAAGTATTATCAGCAAAAAGTAATTCACGCTGCTACAATCAATATTTATCTGAATCAGGACTGTGATGTTTACGTGTCTGTTAGTTAAAACGTTAATGTTCGTTAATGTTCACACTGTTTAAAATTATCTTCAGTTTCAACAAACAGCAGAAGCAGAACAAATCTCTAAGCTGAGGGGTCAGCTGACAGACAATGATCAGTGGGAATATGTGTTGATTAGTGATATGTCTAATGTTTATTCGTCAGATAATCAATACGATGAAGATGATGATGAAATCACTCCAGATTTGTGGCAGGAAGCATGCTGGATCGTCATCAGGTAATCTGGATCTCACTTCACCTGTGTCGATGTACTGTAGAGAAAATCCTGATAATCATGAATAGTATTGATAGACACTTGAACAGATCATTAATAAAACGAGAAGCTGCGGACATGCTGTCAGTTAAATGGACTCTGCTGATGTTTGAAGCTTTTATACTAAAGTGACTGTCTTTAACTACTGTCGGTTAAATAGAACAGACTTTTATTTTATATATCTGTGATTCTGACATTTAGTTTCCTGCTTAAAACTTTTTTTGACAGACACTACCAACAGATAAGTGAAGATATAATTGATCAATAAAACAAACACATGAAACAACCCTCGCCATGGATCTGAACAGAAAAGAGTTTTTCTTACAGATCAGTTTGGTTCATTTATTGTCTGTTATTGTGTCCAGGTGAAAGTGGTGTTTAAAGGCCAACCAAGAATTAACAAGACTTCCTCTTCTCTTCCAGCTCATATTTTGACGAGCCTCTCTGTGGTTTCTTCCAGCGCTTATCTTGACGAGCCTCTCTCTGTTTTCTTCCAGCTCTTATTTTGATGAGAAGGGTCTGGTGCGACAGCAGCTGGATTCGTTCGATGAGTTCATCCAGATGTCAGTTCAGAGGATTGTGGAGGACGCTCCACCCATCGACCTGCAGGCTGAAGCCCAGCACACCTCAGGGGAGGTGGAGGAGCCGGTGAGCAGCAAGACATGACCCTTGACCTGGGCCTGGATCTAGATCAGGACCTGGTTTAGGGGCTTATAAAGTGTTTACAGGAAGTTGTTTTAGTTGTAGGTCGGTGTGGGAGGGTCCTGGTTTTATGATAACTAGTGCAGTACGGGTCAAGCTGGATTGTGACCTTTAACGATGTCATCAGTGACATCATCAAACGGTTTTGGTTTTGTCTAAATCGAAAGCGTGGTTACCATGGTAACAGCACGTGCAGCTAAAAATACATAGAGGAATCTTTCGATTTTTCTTGAGAAGCACTCATCCAAAAAATGTCAGTCGACACTGGACTTTCTTGGGTCCTCAGCAATACACCCATCAAGTTTTAAGTCGATGAGCGGTTTTCAAGAAATTGAAATACAAGCAGACAGATATTTCTCATTTTATTAGTAGGATTAAAGCTCCTGTGATATCACTCTGACCTCTATTTTGTGTTTCAGCCTCGTTACCTACTGAAGTTTGAGCAGATTTATCTGTCGAAGCCCACACACTGGGAGAGAGATGGAGCTCCTTCTCCCATGATGCCCAATGAAGCCCGACTACGAAACCTCACGTAGGTCTCACCTGGTCTGTCCACTCTCACCATGTCTCACCGGTTCTCCCCTGGTCTGTTCACTCTCACCTGGTCTCACCGGTTCTCTGTTGTTTCTGTGACATCCTGCCCCCCCAGGTACTCGGCCCCCCTTTACGTTGACATCACGAAGACCATAATAAAAGAGGGGGAGGACCAGCTGCAAACCCAGCACCAGAAGACCTTCATCGGTAAGATTCCCATCATGCTTCGCTCCACCTACTGCCTGTTGAGTGGCCTGACGGATCGAGACCTGTGCGAGCTCAACGAATGTCCGCTTGACCCCGGGGGTTATTTCATCATCAACGGTTCTGAGAAGGTATACTCTGACATCATGTTGTCCCATGTGACATCATCCAGAGGCTGCATGCTAAGCTAAGTCGACATTTGCTGGCTGTAGCTTCATATTTACTGTACAGACAGGAGAGTTGGACATCTCACCTGGCCTGTTCTCTCTGCATGAAACTGAACATCGAACTCTCAGACAGAAAGACCATATGAGGCTTTACCGAAATGTTGAACTGTTCCTTTAAAACTATTGCAAAGTTAAAAAAAAATGTAACACTCTGTGAAATCAGGAATAGGGTTAGGGTGTGGAAATGTTTACCTGTTGAGTTTCTCTAATGAAGTCTAGGATCAGAAACCTAAACTCTAATTTAAAGAGATTTAATTCAGGATTTAGAGATGGAGGCATTTGATTTGTACAAAGTTCTGGGGCCTCATTTATAAAACCGTGTGAGGAATCCAAACCAAAAGTTTATGTCCGCAAAAAAGACAGAAAAAATGTACGCCAAACAATAATCAGATTATAAAACTCCATTTATAAATCACAGCCAACTTGAAAATGTGTGCACTTCGGTGAGCCTCATATTCTGCCCACAGTTAACCATAAATGGTCAAGGCAAGTCCCTCATGAGAATTGATATACATGTTGTTCCTGTTGTTCAAACCAAACTAAACAAAGTTTGAGGGGCTGATGACTGCAACAGCTGTTAATGCAAAAAACAGGACGAAGTGCTCAGACATGGATTTGGATGCCTTCAATACTTTACTGTGCCATCAGTCTGGACTGGTCGGAGCAGGCACAGAGACAGAGGCAAAGCTCACCGCTAGGTATTTGCTATGCATCTGTATAGACATACAGTACATAAATGATGAGACAACGCACTGACTGTCTAAAAAAAACAAAACACAATATTTAAATCCAAAATCCAGTATATACAGATAGGTAGGTTAGTATTTGGACAGTGACAATTTTCATAATTTTGCCTCTGTACACCAACACAGTATTTGAAACAAAGCCATCAAGATGTGATTGAAGTGTAGGCGTCCAGCTTGAATACAACGGGTTTAACAAAAATATCACATTAACTGTTTTACTGAATTACAGCCATTTTTATACAGTCCCCCTCATTTTCAGAGGCTTAAAAGTAATTGGACAGTTGACTGACAATCAGTTTCATGGCTTGGTGGGCCCTTTTCCCTCGTTATTTGCTGAAAACTTAAGCAGATAAAAGGTCTGGAGTTGATTCCAAGTATTGAATTTGCATTTGGTAGCTGTTCATGGGACTCTAAATATATGCAGTCCAAACTAACCTATCAGACAGATGGCAGAAACTTTTGGAGTGGCCAAATCAACAATTTGGTACATTCATAAAAAGAAGTAATGCACTTGTGAGCTCAGAAACACCAAAAGGCCTGGAAGACCAGGAATGGCAACTGAAGTGATGATCACAGAATTCTTTCCTGGGTGAAGAAAAACCCTTCACAACATCTAGCCAGGTCAAGAACACTCTGGAGGAGGTAGGCGTATAATTGTCAAAGTCTACATTCAAGAGACGCCTCCATGAATTTAAATACAGGGGGTTCACCACATGGTGCAAACCACTGGTAACACTCAAGAACAGAAAGGCCAGGTTAGACTTCGCCAGAAAACATCTAAAAAAAACTGCCTATTTCTTGAACAAGATTCTTTGGACAGATGAAACCAAGATTAACTTGTACCAGAATGATGGAAAGAGAAGAGTCTGGATCATTAGCCGCTCCTATCCCTCTGCAAAGGATACGCTCTGTCAAACATGATGGAGGCAGTGTTATGGCATGGGCATGTATGCCTGCCAATGGAACCAAGTTACTGGTGTTTATTGATGATGTGACTGCTGATAGAAGTAGCAGGATGAATTGAAAGACCCAAAAACAAGCAGCAATTGAAGGTTGCTTCAGTAAAGGCCTGGCAAAGCATCTCAGTGAAGGAAACTCAGCATCTGGTGACGTTCATGGGTTCCAGACTTTAGGCAGTAATTGACTGCAAAGGATTTTCATCCAAGTATTAAAAATAATCCTTATATTTATAATTGTTAGTTTGTCCAGTTACTTTTGAGCCTATGAAAATGAGGGGGTATGTATAATAATGGCTGTAATTTCTAAAGAGTTAATGCAATATTTTTGAAAAACTTCTTGAATTAAAGCTGAAAGTCTACACTTCAATCACATCTTGATGGCTTCATTTCAAATCCATTCTGGTGCTGTACAGAGGCAAAATTATGAAAATTGTCTTGTTGTTCAAATATTTACGTACCTAACTGTAGGTGTTTCTCTCATTTTCACAGTTGAGAAATTTAGGTTTTGGGAAGGTATCAGGTAAGGTGCTTGAGAAGGCAGAGTGTTTTCATCATACGGTCTGACCCACGATCCTCTCCGCTGAACTCTTGAGGGTTTGGGAATGTGGAGTTGAGCCACAACAGCCGCTTAGTAGTTTAATAATAGTCTAATAATGAGTCACAAAGAGAAAAAAAAACAAAGGAGATTCTGAAATAATTAGTGTCTTACAATCACAAATGTAAAACAGCTGCAGCTTAATGTTTATCATATTGTGGAAATGATGATGATTGTTGGTTTGATATGAAGTGAAGGTACACCTTTGAAAAGGATCGAAATAAAATCTGACTTAAATTCACCACTTTACCATCTATGTCTACAAAATGTTCATACACCAATACAGGTGCGTAAATTTTCCCGTCTAGTTTGTATTTATAAATCCCAACATTTCCGTGGGAAGTTGAATGCACGTGTTTCACAGTTGGTTTAAATGAGCCCCTGATCTGTAAACTGGACTATTTTTGGTTTTCTGATCAGTAAAGTGGTGTGATGGTTGTTTTTTTTTTGTTGTTTGGTTGTTTTTTTTTTTTTTGGTTTTTTTTCTTCAGGTGCTGATTGCTCAGGAAAAGATGGCCACCAACACAGTATATGTCTTTGCCAAGAAGGACTCAAAGTACGCCTACACAGCTGAGTGTCGGTCCTGTTTGGAAAACTCATCCCGTCCCACCAGCACCATCTGGGTCAGCATGATGGCCAGAGGAGGACAGGTGAGTCTTCATTTTCAACAGGATACATAAGTCATTATTATTATTAAAACATTACCTTGATCTTTTTTAAATAATTGTGTTTCAGTAAATTTTATTTAAATCATCCAGTCTGTTAGTATGCCATTATTCAGATGTGACCGATTAATTGGTTGTCTCACTCAGGGAGTCAAGAAGTGTGCATTTCGTCAGAGAACGGATGTGATTGATTAACTTATTGATTACTGATTGCTTGTCTCTCTCAGGGAGTGAAGAAGAGTGCGATTGGTCAGAGGATCGTATCCACACTGCCATACATCAGACAGGAAGTTCCAATCATCATCGTCTTTCGAGCACTGGGCTTTGTGTCAGACAGAGACATCCTGGAACACATCATCTACGACTTTGACGACCCCGAGATGATGGAGATGGTCAGTCTGATTACTGGTTATTGGTCAGTTATTGATTGTGACTTTATCTGTTAACTGGTCAGGCAGTAAACCTGCAGGTAGTCAGCATTAGTCCCGCATATTGTGTTGTAATGTCACATATGTTGTCACTGTGTTTCAAGGTGAAGCCATCTCTGGACGAAGCTTTTGTGATCCAGGAGCAGAATGTGGCACTGAACTTTATTGGTTCCAGAGGAGCGAAACCCGGAGTGACAAAAGAACGAAGAATCAAATATGCCAAAGAAGTTCTGCAGAAAGAAATGCTACCACACGTCGGAGTCAGCGACTTCTGTGAGACCAAGAAGGCTTACTTCTTAGGGTGAGTCCCACCTGAGGTACCACTGTGATACACCTATACAGCTGAGAGACAGGTGATGTACAGGTGTGTGTGAGACCAAGGAGGCTTACCTCTTAGAGTGAATCCTCAGATAACAATACAGATGAGTTCCAGGTCATGTTCCAGGTATCAGTATCAGTGTGTAATCAGTGTGTAATCGGTGTGTATAAATGTGTATATGGCTGTGTATTATTGTGTCTTCAGGTACATGGTCCACAGGTTGCTGCTTGCTGCTCTCGGCAGACGGGAGCTGGATGACAGAGATCACTACGGCAACAAGAGGCTGGACCTTGCTGGGCCACTACTGGCTTTCCTGTTCAGAGGGTGGGGCTTCTCACTGTCTTCATCTCTGACCTTTAACAATGAGAAAACATATACACATATAAACACTCTTATACACATACACAGAACTGTGCAGAGATAAGGCCCTGTAGATGTTTAAGTTCTTCTCCATTATCAGTCCCATCAGGAGGCATCTGATTGGTCCCAGATTAATTCTGGAGCAGGTAATGAAGCCCAAACATACAGTCAGAGTCATGAAGAACCATCTTTATAGACATGAAGAACCAGTAGTGCTGCAACAGATGGTCTGGCTCCCACAGAGCCCTGATCTCACTGTCATGGACTCAGTCTGGGATTACATAAAGAGACAGAAGACACTGAGACAGACTAAATCCACAGAAGAACTGTGGCAAGTTCTCCATGATGCTTGGAACAACCTACCATCCAAGTCCCTGAAAAATGTGTGCAGGTGTACTGAGGAAAACTGGTGCTGTTTTAAAGGAAAAGGGGGGTCACAGCAAATACTGATCTGATTTAGGTTTTTCCTCTTTACTGCACTTTGTAGGAAGTTAATTGAGAAATGAAAACTATTCATTGCATATTTTTTGAAATCATCCTCTTTACTTTTAGTGTGTGAAACCTTTGCACAGTATTGTATGTGTGAGTGTGTATGGAGTGCTTTATTATTCCCCAAGGGAAATTACAGAATATACACAAACACACATCAGTATCTACTTGATTTTTTTTTTTTTAAATGTCCCGCATGTTTAATGAGGTGTTATCAGGTTTAATTGAGGTAAATTGACATAATAAACCTGTGTGAAACCTCTTTTCTTCTAATTTTTCAGCATGTTTAAGAACTTGCTGAAAGAGATCAGGATTTACGCTCAGAAGTTCATTGACAGAGGAAAAGACTTTAATCTGGAGCTCGCCATTAAAACCAGAATCATCTCAGACGGACTCAAATACTCGCTGGCCACAGGAAACTGGGGTGATGTCAAAAAAGCTCACCAGGCCCGAGCCGGAGTGTCACAGGTGAGAACAACTGCCTGCAGGTCTTTGTGTGAAACTTGTAAAGGAGCAGTGTAACGTTCATTCACCACACATGTTAAGTTTTTATCAGTTAAACTGAAGAGCATCAGTTTGCTGAAATAATGAAATCTTCAATCCAGAGAGTTGTCCTCACAGCTGAGCAGGTCGACCGCTACATGGGAGTGTTTTATTAAAGTTTTCTCACTGTGTTAGAGCTTATATTCAGATTTAATCAGGTCAATGTGTGCAGACAGACAGACGTTTTCAGATTACTCTTCATCATTAATATCATCTTTTTTTTTTCATTTGTTTATTATATATTACTATTATTGTTATAATTACCAATATACATCTTTGTGGTATTTGAATTATGCTGTGTTCTCTTTCCTTTCTCTTTTCTTTGATTTTCTGTTTGTAGGTGTTGAACCGTCTGACCTTTGCATCCACTCTGTCCCATCTCCGCCGAGTCAACTCTCCAATCGGCAGAGATGGCAAACTGGCAAAACCCCGACAACTGCACAACACACTATGGGGAATGGTGTGTCCAGCTGAGACACCCGAGGTAAAAGCACAAGACATGCAAATATCTGAAAATTAAGATATTCTGACAGCACAAGACCACCAGCAGTCTTAATCCAATTTAATTCAGGAGACAAGTGTAAATGTGCCACAAGGAATTTTGCAGCAGGTTTCTTGTGGGTACTTAAAAGATGAACTCCACCTGAGCTTCATTCATTGATCAGATTGATTAGTATATTGATGAACACACACTGTTTTTCAGGGTCACGCTGTGGGTCTGGTGAAGAATTTGGCCCTCATGGCTTACATCTCTGTGGGCTCTCAGCCGTCTCCCATCTTGGAGTTTCTGGAGGAGTGGAGTATGGAGAACCTGGAGGAAATCTCACCTGCTGCTATCGCAGAGTCAGTCACTTCAGTTTAATATTTTATAACTATCAGAAATAACAAATATCAGTAATGTCTGTCACTGACTGACTGGGTGATGAAGTTACACTATTGGTCTGCTGGTCGAGTGCTGGAGTTTCCCAGCTGGCCGCTTCTCTTTCTAAATTAATTGATGTGAAAAGTTTCTCTTACCTGATCAGGGGGACATTTACAAGCAGTGTTGCCAACATAGCACATTTGTTGCTATATTTACCAACTTTTCAGACCCTTTAGCTAATCTAGAGACTTTTTGGACAAACCTTGCCTACTTTCCGTAGAAGAGAGTCGCAGTCATAGTTGTAGTTTTAAGATCAGTTACCACTTCGCCTAGCTTCTCTTGAATTTCCTCTCTTATGTCGGCTAACCCTTTTTTTCAAATTCTCTGATTCTGTTTCGGAAACTGCCCAGTCCAGACTTCATCTCCATGGCCATCGTCTTTATGTCTGCAGCTCTGTATTTTTGCCATGTCCATTATTCTCTCCATGTTCCTCAGCCATGGCCCCCTCGGTTATTATTATGATACTCTTCTCCACTCTCTGGGCCATCTTTCCCTTGTCCTTCTTGTATTTTTCAACTTCTATTATTAATTAAGATAAAGTTAAAGAATACTTTTATTTAAATTGGGGATTAAACTCCAACCGACTGGGAGGGATTGTTTATGGGTCCATGTGCTTAAGCTCTCCGACAGAAGATTGACAGCATCACTTTGTCAGAATGAAAACAAAAATCTAGAATATGAAGAGTTTTTTTCTGTAAGCTTGGACTTTTTCAATAACTACTGCAGTTAGTTAGATTAATTATCATTAATCAATAATGAAACGTTCAATATTTAGATTACACTTAAACTGACCCGGTACTGCAACTGTGTGACTTATATGTGAGTCATATTTGGTTTTTATTCCTGTTTTCAATGCTTTAGTGCTACTAAGATCTTTGTGAACGGCTGCTGGGTCGGAATCCACAAAGATCCTGAACAGCTGATGAACACACTGAGAAAGCTCCGCAGACAGATGGACATTATCGTGTCTGAGGTAACTAAAACCATTCATTTCTAACTAAAAAAACTTGTGTTTACATACCCAACAGTTATATCCATACTATCAAACAGATCATCATGTCCATCATATGATTTGATGACAATAAGAAATATATAATCCGTCATCAGGTGTGTCCTTTAAACAGATAAATATCTCAGCCCATTGTTCCTGCTGGTTCTGAATGTTTCAGGTGTCGATGATCAGAGACATCAGAGAACGTGAGATCAGAATTTACACAGACGCCGGACGAATCTGCCGACCGCTACTGATTGTTGAGAAACAAAAACTACTGCTGAAGAGACGACACATCGACCAATTGAAGGAGAGAGAGTACAACAACTACAGGTGAGATAGGGAAAAACAACAACAGCAGGTGAGACAGTTTAAAGCTTAGATAGAAAACAACTACAGGAGAGACGAGCAAGTACAGTATGACAATTCCTCCCTTAGAATTTGTTGATTGTTCCCATACAGTTTTCTCGTTGTTGCCCTAAGGTTCGATAATTGTCCCCTTATAGTTTGCTGATTGTTCCCTCAGATTTTGCCAGATAATCGTGTAGATTTCATTGATGCCTCCTGAAGCATTTGTGGATGGTTCCAGTTAGTGTTCTGTTGGCTGACCAGTTGTTGTTTGTTGTTTGGGACAGCTGGCAGGACTTGGTGGCAAGCGGTGTGGTTGAGTATATCGACACTCTGGAGGAGGAGACGGTGATGCTCGCCATGACCCCTGATGACCTCCAGGAGAAAGGCGTGGCCTACTGCTCCACCTACACCCACTGTGAAATTCACCCATCCATGATCCTTGGAGTCTGTGCTTCCATCATCCCCTTCCCTGACCACAACCAGGTAAAAAATGAGGGAGGTTAGGTCTGAAGAAATAAATGGAAAATTAAATCCTGTGACGTGATAGTGAAGGATGATTATCTCTCTGTTATGTTTAAATTAACACTTTTCTCAGTGACATGTTAAAGTTTTGTTTGTTCTTTTTCAGTCTCCCAGAAACACGTACCAGTCTGCTATGGGTAAACAGGCCATGGGCGTCTACATCACCAACTTCCACGTACGAATGGACACACTGGCTCATGTGTTGTACTACCCTCAGAAACCTCTGGTCACCACCCGATCCATGGAGTACCTGCGCTTCAGAGAGCTGCCAGCAGGTAACACACACCAGTGCAGTCAGACCGATTAACGCAGAGCTGCCTGCAGGAAACTCGGACCTGAACAGTTGGACTGATAAATTAAACAGTTCAGAGAAATCCCAAAAGATTTCAGTAAGTTTCATATATAAAGAAACAGGTAAAGAGCCGTGATGCTCTTCAGGTGTTCAGATGTAGAAAATGAGGAATGAAATTGACATCAAGCCAGTTGTTTTCTTCTTACATCAACTTTAAGGTGAGATTCAATACTTATTTGAAACCAGGTGAGTTTATTTGTGTTAAGTCCGTGTTTTCAGTTAACCTGTTTGCCGTGCTCGCTGACTGGCAGGCAGGGCTCTTCCTTGTGTCTCTAATTTAAACATTCTTCATGTTTTTCAGGTATTAACTCCATCGTGGCGATTGCCTCTTACACAGGATATAACCAGGAGGACTCTGTGATCATGAACAGGTCGGCTGTGGATCGAGGCTTCTTCAGGTGAGTCTCTGCTGTTACTAACTACTACACCTCAGTGTTTGTTTCAGTCTGCAGTTTTTATTTAAAGCTGTTGTTTCATCCTGCAGGTCTGTTTTCTATCGGTCTTACAAAGAGCAGGAGTCAAAGAAGGGTTTTGATCAGGAGGAGATCTTTGAGAAGCCGACACGTGAAACCTGTCAGGGTGAGAACTGATTAAAAACTGAACATTTAAACAGAAAATCCGCTGATTGCTGTTAAGTTGTAGTCTAGTGGTTGCAGTATAGAATCACCTGTCAATCATCTCAGGTATGGTAGCAGCGTTCAGTCACAGATTGTAGTTGGACAAATTGAAATTGTCCTCAGGTATGAGACATGCCATCTACGACAAGCTTGATGACGATGGGCTGATTGCACCTGGAGTTCGTGTGTCCGGTGAGGATGTGATCATCGGGAAGACGGTGACTCTGCCAGAGAATGACGACGAGCTGGACAGCACCAACCGGCGCTACACCAAGAGGGACTGTAGCACCTTCCTGAGAACCAGCGAGACCGGCATTGTGGACCAGGTGATGGTGACCCTGAACCAAGAGGGCTACAAGTTCTGCAAGATCAGGGTGAGGGGACACAGCACCACACCTGACAGGACACAAAACACCTGTTACACCCGAGACACCTGAAACTACACCTGTGACATCTGAAGCAACACCTGACAGAACACCTGAGACACCTGACAGAACATCTGACACTGAGGCGATGACATTGGTTTTGAGTTTTTTTCTGACAAGCTTTCTGTCTCCTGCAGGTTCGTTCAGTCCGGATTCCTCAGATCGGAGACAAATTCGCCAGCCGACATGGACAGAAAGGAACCTGTGGGATCCAGTACAGACAGGAGGTAATTGGGAAGGGGATCGTCTGATTGAGCGTCTGTTTCTGATCATCTAATTGGTCATCTGGTTCTAGGCATATGTGAACTGAGTTTGCCTCTGACGTTTTGATGTTTGTGTGGTTTGTGTTGAAGGACATGCCGTTCACCTGTGAGGGAATCACACCTGACATCATCATCAATCCTCACGCTATCCCATCCAGAATGACAGTTGGCCATCTGATCGAATGTCTGCAGGGCAAGGTAGTAATCAATCATTATATCCTGTATTAATCAATAACTGTAACGCGAGCACCCTGATCACAAGGTTATAATCAGTTATTATATCATGGTAATAATCAGGATAATATGGTAACGATGAGTCTCTCTCTCTAAAAGTTTGAATAGTAATAATCATGAATAGTATCAATAAACAATCAAATGTATGTATTATACATTATTTATTTTTGTCATTTCAGGTGTCTGCAAACAAAGGAGAGATTGGCGACGCAACACCATTTAACGATGCCGTTAACGTACAGAAAGTGTCGAACCTGCTGTCTGAATACGGATACCACCTGAGAGGAAATGAGGTCAGTGTGAGGTCACAAGTTTTACTTCCTGTTAAATACATGAACCCTGTGTCTGTTAGAGTGTGATGACGTCACTGTGACATCACTGTAATGTCGGTTCAGGTCCTGAACTTTCAGGAATGATCATCATCATATTTAACGCAATTTAAAATCTTTAACAGAGACATTTGTTAAATTTAAGATGGATAACAGCAGACAGTACACCTGTCGAGGTGAGCCCCACCTCTCCCCCAGTGCATGCTGGGATACATTCTGTAAACAGTCAAATATATCACCTGAACAGGTTTCAAACTGCTGAACATGAACACGTCTGTCTGTCACTGATGATTGATTATTGATCTGTGATCAAGTTCTGTATAAGGGGTTCACGGGGAGGAAGTTGACACCTCTGCTGCAGACTGATTATTGATCTGTGATCAGGTTCTGTATAACGGGTTCACGGGGAGGAAGCTGACATCTCAGATCTTCATTGGTCCAACGTATTATCAGCGTCTGAAGCACATGGTGGATGACAAGATCCACTCAAGGGCCCGGGGCCCTGTCCAGATCCTCAACAGGCAGCCGATGGAGGGACGTTCACGGTGAGTGACACACCTATCTGAGTTACCTGTCTCCACTCACAGTGAGACACTCACACGGGGACTTTCAGGTGAGACAGACGGCCAGCAGAGCACAGATGGTGCCCGCTCCAGGTGCAACCAAGCTTCCACACTAACTGCTACTGTTTATGGCACCCGATTCCACAAACTCTGGCCCTCACCTGTCTCTCCTGCCTGTCTTTCTCTCACCTGTCTCTCCTCAGTGACGGCGGTCTGCGGTTCGGGGAAATGGAGCGTGACTGTCAAATCGCTCACGGAGCAGCTCAGTTCCTCAGGGAGCGTCTGTTCGAGGCGTCTGATCCATATCAAGTTCATGTATGCAACTTGTGTGGACTCATGGCCATTGCCAACACACGGACGCACACATACGAGTGTAGAGGCTGCCGCAACAAGACACAGGTAAATATGATCAATAACCAATCACAACGAGAAACAGATAAACATGATCAATAACACACAAAATCTGTGTTTATAGCTGTCTCTATCAGCCTCTCTTTTTGTCTCTCTCTGTTCGCTGCCAGATCTCTCTGGTCCGGATGCCGTACGCCTGTAAACTTCTCTTCCAGGAGTTGATGTCGATGAGCATCGCCCCTCGTATGATGACATCATAGAGTGGCTTGGCCAATCAGAGGCCTCCCTGCAGACTTTAAGTGTGACATCATCAGCAGGAAGTGAGAGTAGAAGTTTAGTTTGAGGTTTTTACAGTTTCATGTCGTCATCTCAATTTGTTTTTGTAAAAGTAAAATAAATCTGATTTTCTTCTAATGAAGTTTCTGGGTCACATGGGTCTGTTTCTGACTCCTCATTGGTTACACACAAACAAACAACATGTCAACAGACGGACAACAGACGTGTCAGACAAACATCAACAAATCGACAACACATCAACAACAGACAAACACGTCAACAGACAGACAATACATCAACAGAGGCTGGTACTACAAAGCAGGAATTGTGGTTAGCGAGGTAATTTCAGGTTTAACCCTGGGTTTTCAGGTTTATGGCGGTGATTCACTTCTTAAATACTTATTAGACTCACGACCAGGTTGTGGGAGAACTGATTCAGTTTAACTGCAGAATTTAAGTTTTGACACTTTATTTTACAAAAACATCACTAATAATTTATCAGGAGGTTTTCATGAAGGAACTCCTTAATACAAACAGTTATTAGCCATTGTTGAAATAGTAATGGTTGTAAGTATTATTACAGGTACAATTGAGACATGTTTAACTTACACAACAGGTTGACTGAAAATGAATTTTCATGATAAAAATTTAATTTTTCTGTTTTCAGTTCAACAAGTATGAAGAATAAAAGTTTCTCTCAAAGAAATTTAGACATTTTCTGAATATTTCATTAAAAAATGTTTCCAGAAAATTTCTCAGTAAGTGAAAATATTGGATATGGGATGAGTTTCACAAAATAAAAAATACGAACATTATTACTGTGAGACATTTTATTTTATTCAGAGAAAAACATGAAAATATTTTCAGTTTCCACCAAGAAACAAACTGAAGCTCAGAGAGAGAAAAGAGTTTAATGTTAGCGTGTTTCAGGTTTTTATTCCAACATGAAGCCGACACGTTAAATTTCCAGGAAACTTACACAGTGAAGCATCGGTGCTGTTATTATGGTGACCTGCATCAGTGATTTAATCTTCAAATCAGATTACAGTATTTCCAAAATAAAAGTGGGATTGATTTCAGTTGCTGCTCAGAGGGTGAAAACAATAAATGATGAAAAACATAAAACGTTAAAAGAAGAAATGTTCATTTTAACAAAAAGTTTGAAACCAGAAAGATGTGTTTTCTGTTGAAAGGAGGAACTGAATCTCACCTTTATAACAGAAACTGAATCATTAAACTCATAAACGACTAAACTACAAACTTTTAACTAAAATTAAAACAAAGTGTTTCAGAACCAAAGAAAGAAAATAAAGAAAGATCAGTTTTACTATCAGATATATTTCACTCAAAGTTAATTAAAAAAAAAGATCTTCAGCTATTTCCTGTGATGACCATCTTCATTGATCTCTGATCAGTTGATCACAGTTCATCTTCTTTCGTCACTGGAAGGAAATGATATAACCAGTAAGGATGGCTTAACGTTTATTATTTTTTAAATTATTACCTCCAACAAGGAGGTTCTGTTTTCACCTGTGTCTGTTTGTTTGTTTGTTTGTTTGTCAGCAGGATTACGGTAAAACTACTAAACCAATTTGCACCAAACTTGTTGGAGGGATGGGGCATGGACCAGGGAAGTACCCACTACATTTTGCTCCAGATCCGGTTTAAGGGACAGATCTAGATATTTTTTTTAATCAATTTCCTAAACGTTGAAAGGTAGCACATTTTTCCGACATTTTCGTCAGTTTCTCAGTAAATAATGTATGGATCTTGATGAAAAAACATGCATTTATGGTGTTTAGATTTATGAGTTTATACAATTTGGTGCAAATCCAGATCATTTTCCGATCTGGTGGAAGAAAATGCACAGTCTACTATTTATGACTTACTGTGTTTTATGACAAATCATTTATGTTATCAGACCACTTCCCTTTTCCTTTTATTTTTCTATTATAAGAGTTAGACATTGGTGTAGGATTGTTTGGCCTAGGCAGAGGTGTGTGCTCTACTGAGTGACGTTCTATTTCATTCCAGTGAATGTACCTCTCTTTGTGTGTGTGTGTGTGTGTGTGTGTGTGTGTGTGTGTGTGTGTGTGTGTGTGTGTGTGTGTGTGTGTGTGTGTGTGTGTGTGTGTGTGTGTGTGTGTGTGTGTGTGTGTGTAGGCTATAAGCATGTTGTGTTTGTTTGTGTTTGTGTTCAGACCTGTGAAAGCATTTACCAAACTCACCTGCTCACACCTGATGCAGTTTAGTTTGTTTTTATCAGTTTTATTTGTTTGGATTTCATGTCTCTTTCACTTTGATGTAGAAATCTGCTATTTACATAAACATCAGCACGAACCTTTTGAACCTGAACTTTAAAAAATCTCTTGGTTCTTTGAGGTTCTGCTTGTTTCAAGCTTCAGATAAACGTTATTAGAGAATTGAAGACACATGATGTGATTTTGAAGATTAAATTATTCTTTTGGTGAAAATAATTTTTCATTGCTGCGATAAAACATGTCCTGATGTATTAACACTGAATGAATTCAGCCTGAAAACCGGACAGAAACCTAAAATTTTCTTCAGTTGTTTGTTCAAATCAAAGTTAGGACATGTCGACTTAACTGTCATGAATCATTTCTAGAACTTAATCACCTGTAAGATCAGGTGTATTTACTCTCTGTTCTTCCCTTGTTTGAACTTGTATCTGGTCTTTGGTCAGCAGGTGAAACTGAATCCAAGTTCTGGTCTGAAAAGATGGTTTGAACATGTTAAATAATAACATAATGTTTAATCGGTGGGATGTTTGTTTAAATACACAGGTGATATTCTGACTCTGAAGGTGTGTAGCTCTGTAAACTCTAGATTGTTTTTACAGTGTGATAAATCTCCATTATGTTTAAAATATAACTACATTTGTCAGTAACGTTAGGGAGCGTTGGTATTTTCTAAATCAGCAGTGAGATATTTTTGTGACCGCTGCAGAGATATATTTTCTCTTAGAAATGAAATTATGAAAATTTTGTACCGTGGGTTTCTTTACCATCACTTCCTCTTCATCTGAAAGAGGAGAAACGGGAGCAGCATGATGTTTTTAGGGATCAGATACAGATCAGACCAGTCCTGAAGGACTGAACTGGATCAGGGAGCTGATCTGGACTCAGTCTCATGTTCTCTCTCAGTCTATTGACTCTTCATCTCATCTTTTCATCATTTGTTTATTTTTGATTGTTTATCACTTTAGTTTTTTTTTTTTATGTTGTTGTTATTACCATTCCAGAGGCCTTTACCAAGAAGCAGGATCTGTGGTTATCGAGCTAACTTCAGGTTTTCAGGGTTACAACGCTGGTTCACTTCTTACCGTGGTACATTGCCATGGTTACTAATGCTGCACACCTAACCTGCTCCGGAGCAGGTTATGTTCGAGATAACAGATCAACGTGTATAAAGGATCCGCCTACTGAACAATGAAATCTCTTGGAAAATGGCGTCACCATTCATAGAAGATCCCACGGAGCTCAGTGCACGGATAGTAAGAGGGTCTCTTAGGAGGGCAAGAGTGTTCAGAGACCGGCAAACCTCTTTGGCTTTCCTTGAATAGTTTTATATGAGCAACCCTCATTACTGCAGAGAGCCAGCTCCTACATACACACATGTAATTGTAATCAGGTCTATTTGTGTCCTAATGATGGGGCAGTGATATTATGAGCCTGTTAACTTACACATTCACACAGTCAGGTATTTTTTAGCCAGCTGTCCTACCTGCATTTGGCAGCTGCAGCTGTTGCTTTTAGCCTGGATTATGTGTTTAACTTCTTCGTATTTGTCTAATATTATAGTTTGCTCTTTGTTTGTAAAATATGCTGCTCTGGTACCAGTAGACGTGTCCATGTTTGCAATTGGTTGTATGCTGTAAACACTGCCCCTTTTGTGTTTTATGTATTGTCAGGTTCAGTGAAGCCAGAGAACGGAAAGATAACTTGTGTATGTTGAACTTGCTTCGTAATACAGGCCTCAGATGATAATGCTTGTTTATTTGTTGTTTGTTTGTCGATGATGTCGTTACCTGTCTTGATGATGATGTCATCGATGGACTGGACCAGATGAATGGCTCCCACAGCTGAAGCTTCACCTTTAGAGTTGGTGGCGTGACACTCATATGATCCTTCTTCTTCCTTGGTCAGAGGAGAGATCTGAAATAAAAACACAGCAGTTCATTCTGACTGGTCCAACAGACAGCTGGAGCCATGACGTCATACAATGTACAGTGCAGATATCTATGTGTATGATAATGTATAACACTTAGTGTTTGTTTGTCTTTATATATTGTGTACTGTATGTGTGTATATTATTATTCATGTTTATTAATGTGTATAGATTTTGTTTATATACGGTATATAAAGGTGTGTGTACTTTATAAAATGTATATCACTGTCCTATATGTGTAAGATTTTAATTAAGAAGACTAGAAGCTGTAATTTTTGCCAATAGGGCTTCTACAAAGTACTGAATTAAAGATCTGAATACTTTTGTGAATGAGAGCTTTCAGTTTTTGATTTTTAATAGCTTTGAAAAAATTTTAAAAACATGATTTCACTTTGTCATTATGGGTTATTTAATTTTATCAATTTAAAATTAAATCTACAACACAATAAAGTGTGGGTCTGAATACTTTCTGAAGCCATTGTATGTAATGTATAATGGATATATAATGTGTATATACAGTATGAAAATGTGTATATATACTACATTTATGTGTATATATAATATATATATAGTATATTAATATGTATATACCTGAATAATGTGTATATACAGTAAATATACATAATATTGATAACTAACCAACACCCAGCCGGTCACTTCATGTTTTTCCGGTCCTCCTCTGGTCTGAATTGCCAGATTGTCTCGGTCGCCAGGAAGAAGCTCCATCTTCTTCTTCCCACTGAGGACCTGAAGGAAGACACCCCAGATCATCATCTTGAAACATCCCCTTCCTTAGAGGTTTGTCTCTGACTTGTTTCTAATGTTTATTTTTGAAAGATAAAAGAACAGATTTAGTCCCAAACACACAGATGTATTCACTCACTGTGTATCTGTTGCTGTGTAAATTTTGTGTATTGTCAGACAATTTTGGTCCAAATTAAACTGTGATTTCATGTGATGTAAATTTCTTTATGTTTATTGATCTGAGATCAGCTCAGTTTTTAGACGTCAGTAAATCAGATGATCAGGCTGCATATGCTTCACAGAGAATCCGAAACAACATGTAGGTTACTCTGAATCTCGTCTTCTTGCAGAAACAAAAAATATAATCTGAGTTTTATTTAGTTAATTAATGAACTTAATCCCTGTTGGACTGGAGGGACGACCCACTGAGGAGCCCTGAGCCTAGGGTTTGACACCACTACTGCACTTTAAACAGATTGAATGTTTCTGAATAGTCAGATCAAAGTTTATCCTAAGTAACTGTTTAAATTAAAACCTCCTCTGAGTCTGTCTATCCATACAGAAGATCTGTCACCTGCTAGAGGCTAATGATGATGATGTCACTGTGTCTGTTCCTCACTTTGGTCCACAGATAGGTGTGTCTCATAAATCAAAGGATGAGAGAGAATCTGTCTCAGTAATCTGGATTTCAGTCTGTTGGTTTCAGGTAGTTTGATAAGTTTGTTTCCTTCAGACTCAGTCGACCTGTACAAACTCATCCTGATGACTGAACATTTTTCCGTCGTCCACTCCATATCTGACAGACTCAAAAACAGGCCGCAGCTTGCCATCCTGCAGTTGTTTGGAAAATTACTCGCAGTCCCATCTTCAGTTTTCTCTGCAAGTTCAAGACTCGGCAAACAGAGTCTAAAGCTGCTGACAGACACACTGACACCCAAACACACCTGAACACCTGAGGCAGGAGGCGACATATGAGCTCATCATCATTTCTACAATGTCTGACTGTTTTTAATCCTCTGAAGACACCAACAAAAATGAAAAATAAGTCTGAATAGTAATAAAACATTGATATTTCCTTACACTAACAACAGTGAAATGGAGGAGCTGGTTCAGAGTTTATATCAGTGTTATCATAATTATTGTTTCTGATTTCAGAGTTCACGTCATCATTTTACTGAGAAACTCTTATTTCTCTCTGACATATCCAACTAAAAAATACAGAGTCTGAAAACCAGGAAAACACGGAGTCTGTGGTTCACTATGATCAAACTCAGATATAATGGATATAATGTTATTTTATTAGTAGTATTAACAGTTTTAACCCTGACAGACCAACTGATGACAAACTTACCCCCATAAGTTTATTTATATTTAAAGAGTTAATTCTTTCATTATAAGTGATATCCCCACTTTTTTCCAACATTTTGGGAAGAAATTCAGGCATGTTCATACGATTATGGAAATGATGAAGATTTCTTTTTTCCGCTTTGTTGATTTTTAAGAAACAAAATGTTCTTGATATTGTTTCATACCTAAGCAGACATTTAAATTGATATTTGTAGCTGTGTTTTAATACACTCACCAAGCACTTTATTAGGAACACCTGTACACCTGCTTATTCATGCAAATATCAATTACATTACTAGTATTTCTGAAACTGCTGATCTCCTGGGGTTTTCACACACAATGGTTTCTATAGTTTACTCAGAGTGGTGTGATAAGCAAAAAAACACCCAGTGAGCAGCAGTTCTATCAACACGTCAAACCTTGAGGAGAATGGATTACAACAGCAGAAGTCTACGTCAGGTTCCACTCCTTTCAGCCAAGAACTCAAATCTGAGGCTGCAGTGGACACAGGCTCATCAACACTGTACAGATGAAGACTTGAAAACATAGCCTGGTCTGATGAATCTGTATATCTGCTGAGGCAGCAGATGGCAGGGTCAGAATCTGGCATCCACAGCATGAATTCATGGACCCAACCAGCCTTGTGTCAACAGTCCAGGCTGGTGGTGGTGTAATGGTGTGGGGAATGTTTTCTTGGCACGCTTTGGACTCTTAATACAAACCAATCCTTGTTTGAATGCCACAGCCTGTATGAGTATTGTTACTGACCATGTACATCCCTTTATGGCCACAATTTACTATCTTCTAATGGCTACTTCCAACAGGATGATGCTCCAGGTCACAAAGCAAAGTCATCTCAAACTGGTTTCATGATCATTGAAAGTAAGTTCAGTGAACTCAAGTGGCCTCCCCAGTCTCTAGATCTGAATCCACTAGAACACCTTTGGGATGTGGTAGAACAGGAAATTGAAAACATGAATGTGCAGCTGACAAATCTGCAGAAATAATGATGCAATCATATCAACATGGCCCAGAATCTCCGAGGAAAGTTTCCAACATCTTGTGGAATCCAGGCCACGAAGAACTGAGGCTGTTTTGAGAGCAAAAGGAGGAACTACCCAGTATTAGTGTGGTGTTCCTAATACGGAGCTCGTTTACTGTAAATATTGTGTTGTAAATATACTGTTTATAATCAGCAGAGTTCACTGACATTACGTTTCATTGGATGATAGAGGAGCTCCTGTCCTCTGATTGGCTGTTTTGTAAAGGTTAGAAACATCCTGTCTCAAAAAGATGCAGAAAAACTAGCCCATGCATTTGTTACCTATAGACTGGACTTCTGTAACTCCTTATTATAAGAATGTCCCAATTACTCTGTGAAAAGCCTTGAGTTGATCCAGAATGCTGCAGTGTCAGCACTGACAGGAATTAGGAAAAAAGATCAAATTTCTCCTGTGTTAGCATCGCTTCAAAATCTGGAATAGAATTTAAAATCCTCCTCCTCACCTACAAAGCACTTAATGGTCAGACACCATCATATCTTAGAGAAGATATGATGGTGCTTGAAAACAACAGTATACAAAGCTGTTCCTGGTCCCTCACCCCCAACCCCCTTCTCTTCTCTTCCCCATTTCTCTCCTCTCAACCCGACCGGTCGAGGTAGACGGTCCCCACCCTGAGTCCTTTTCTGTAGGAGGTTTCGTCCTGTTAAAGAGAGTTTTCATGGTGGGAACTGTTGGGTTACTCTCTCTAACATTTTCAGGTCTCGACCTCTGTAGAGTGCCTTGAGATAATGTATGTTATGATTTGGCGCTATATCAATAAAATTAAATTGAACTGAATATTTGGAGTCCAGCTGAGGTTCGGTCTGCAGGACGTTTTGGTTCTCTCTCAGACTAAAAATAAAACCTCCTCAATCATTCTTTTAAGTTCGACTGTGATTAATTTCCTGTTTTATAGTTTCAGGTTGAGTCTCTGCAGACTTTGATTGTTTCAACAAGCAGCAGAAGGAAACAGGAAATCAGCAGAAACAGGAAGACCCATGGAGAGTTGAGGCACTGAGGCTCCGAGAAATCACATCTCACATGTTTATGTTTATATATATATATATATATATATATATATATGTGTACAGTTAGGTCCATAAGTGTTTGGACAGCGATACAATTTTCCTAATTTCGCATCTGTACACCACCACAATGGGTTTGAAACAAAACCATCAAGATTTGATTGAACTGTAAGCGTCCAGCTTTAATACAAGGGGTTTAACAAAAATATCACATGAATTGTTTAGGAATTAAAGGCATTTTTATATATAGTCCCTCATTTTCATAGGCTCGAAAGTAATTGGACAATTGAGTTTCATAGCCAGGTGCGGCCTATTCCTGCGTTATTTCATGACAAATTAAGGAGATAGAAGGTCTTGAGTTGATTCAAATAAATTAAATTTGCATATGGTAGCCGTTCATGGGAACTCTCAATATGCGGTCAAAGGAGGTGTCGATGTAAATGAAGGAGGTCATCACTGGGCTGAAAAACAAAACTAACCTATCAGACAGATGGCAGAAACTTTTGGAGTGGCCAAATCAACAATTTGGTACATTCTTAAAAAGAAGTAATGCACTGGCGAGCGCAGCAACACCAAAAGGCCTTGAAGACCTCGGATGACAACTAAAGTAGATGTATACAGAATTCTTTCCCGGGTGAAGAAAAACCCTTCACAACATCTAGCCAGGTCAAGAACACTCTGGAGGAGGCAGGTGTATCATGGTCAAAGTCTACAATCAAGAGACATCTTCATGAAAGTAAATACAGAGGGTTCACCACAAGTCACAAACTACTGGTAACACTCAAGAACAGAAAGGCCAGGTTAGACTTTGCCAGAAAACATCTAAAAAAAACTGCCTATTTCTGGAACAACATTCTTTGGACAGATGAAACCAAGATTGACTTGTACCAGAATGATGGGAAGAGAAGAGTCTGGATCATTAGCCGCTCCTATCCTTCTGCAAAGGATACGCTCTGTCAAACATTATGGAGGCAGTTTTATGGCATGGGCATGTATGGCTGCCAATGGAACCAAGTCACTGGTGTTTATTGATGATGTGACTGCTGATAGAAGTAGCAGGATGAATTCTGAAGTGTATAGGGCTATACTATCAGCTCAGATTCAGCTAAACGCTACAAAACCGATATGACGGTGCTTCACAGTACAGATGGATAATGACCCAAAACATACTGCGAAAGCAACCCGAGAGCTTCTCCAGGCAAAGAAATGGAATATTCTGCAATGGCCAAGTCAGTCACCTGACCTCAACCCAACTGATCCTGGTTTTCACTTACTGACGACAAAACCGAGTGCAGAAAGACCCACAAACAAGCAGCAACTGAAGGTGGCTGCAGCAAAGTCCTGGCAAAGCACCTCAAGGGAGGAAACTCAGCATTTGGTGACGTCCATGGGTTCCAGACTCCAGGCAGTCATTGACTGCAAAGGATTTTTCTCCAAGTATTAAAAATAATCCTTATAATTATAATTATGTTAGTTTGTCCAATTACTTTTGAGCCTATGCAAATGAGGGAATAGGTATAAAAATGGCTGGAATTCTTAAACGGTTAATGTGATATTTTTATTAAAACTCTTTGAACTAAAGCTGAAAGTCTACACTTCAAACACATCTTGATGGCTTCATTTCAAATCCATCATGGTGGTATAAAGAGGCAAAATTACGAAAATCGTGTCACTGTCCAAATACTTATGGACCTAATTGTACAAATGACTGACTGATGAGCTGCTGAGACAAACTCACCTTCTTCCAGGTGAGGACAGGTGTGGGCACCCCCACCGCCTCACAGCTCAGGTACACCTGAGAGCCACTCACGTTGTAGACTTCACCTGGAGGAGTGACGATGACTGGGGCTGCAGACAGACAGACAGACAGACAGACAGGTCGGTGCCAGTCATAGTTAAATTACAAATAATTTACATGATGTTTGGTTGAGGAGAATCAGGATGAAACAGGATGAAACAGGTCGCAGGAATCTGTAAATCCTCAGTGACCTCAGAGGAATTCAGTTTGCTCTGAGCGGCTCAGTGAGGGTTTTCATGTAGAAAGGAATTCGGTGTTTTCAGAGGGATGAAGAAGGATTATCAGAGATCAGTCTCTGTTCCTGTCAGACCGTCAATGAGGCGGGAACACGTTGTCAAACACAAACAAATGTACAGTGTTCATTGATCAGTGATCAGTGATTCATCTCATCCATACTGCACACATGGTCATTGTCTCTCACCAGTCTCACCTGTAACCTGTGTCTCACCTGCGCATGATCTGTTGACCTGTAACCCGTAGTTACCTTGCCTGGCAACAGCAATACCCCCTGAATGATGTCAGTCTCACCTGTGGCGCAACGGCCCTTGTTCTGGATGTTGATGGGTTCGTTGCCCTCGGTCTGGGCTGTCAGGCTGGCGCTCTTCAGTGCGCATCCGCTCCTGTACGTCTGCCCGTCGGTCCCGCAGACCTCGTAGTTGGTTTTACAGACGCAAACTCCCAACTTGTTCTTCTTGTCCTCGTCGCTTTTGACGCACTCCAGTCCGGGGCCGCAGCGGCGCGCTGCCGCGCGGCGGCCGCCGCACAGCTCCCCCTCCGCAGCGGCGCAGACCGAGCAGCAGCCGCAGGAATCCAGCAGTGATCCGGCGGAACAGCCCTCCGCCGGGAGAGGAGCGCACTGAGCTGGGTCACACGGTCCGCAGCCTGGACCCGCCGAGACACGCACAGAGAACACCGGGAGGATCAAGAGGACCGGAACCAGACACAGAAAAATGATGAGAGACTTCATTATGGTCTGATGGAGATCTCTGACCTGGACTCTGGTCTGAACTCTGTAAAAGTTTCTTACAGTCTGAAGTCTGATCTGCAGACTATGAACTGTTAAAGCTGCTGACCCCGCCTCAAACCAAAAACCGATCCCAGACCTGCTGACAGTCACAGACCAGTTGTACGGAGGAACAAAATGGACCAAACAACTGGATTCTGCTACTGGCCCACTGCTGCTACTAATAATAATTACACAAATAAAAATAATGAATGAAAAGGTTGGAATGATAAAAAAAGTAAATCAAAATTAAAACCAGCGACTGAAGCTCCAGGATTTAAATTGAGTTGAGTGATGAGAATATTTCATGTTCAGTATCAGAACTGAATGGATGTCTCTGACTTCAGAGTTTTTTTTTACAAAAACAGCAGTAGTTTCTCTCTGATTCTCCGATTTTACAAACCCAGTCAATGACAGTTGATACTTTAATAACATAATATTAAATTAGCTTTAAATTGAATAATTTGACAGTCCTGCTGTTGATGTAATGTATTTTTTTTAGAGCTTCACAGGTAGGCAAGTAGAAAAAAAAAACCAGAATAACACATGTAACATCAGATTCAATCTTTACTTCAAACTGACGTCACCATGCCAGACGTTTTATGTCTTTTCATTAAATTTAAATTAAATTGAATTAAATCAAATCAGGGTCAGAATGAATTTTACACAGAATATCATCACAAACAGAACCAACAACTGTAATTTACCAACAGATCAGATTAGTTTAACAAGAAAATGTAAAACCAAACATATAAATATTTGTGTGGTAGATAAAAGAAGGATTCTGACTCCATTGACCCATAATCAGCAGTTTTATGGATTAATGTGGAAAACAAATATCAGATTGTTACCAGGTCACAGCAGAGGAGTTTCTTCTCATCACAGCCGTTGATCTGACTGATTGGATCTATGTGATTGAAGTGATGTGTTTAAATGACGTTTTGCTCAGCTGAAAAAAATGAAAAACTGCTGTTATTCATGTTTTATATGAGTCCATCCTCTAAGGTTACAAATAAACTAAGGATTCATTAAAAGTCATGTGATGATTTTTTTTTTCAAAGTGAGTCATTATAACGGTTTTGATTTTCATATTTTCTGTCTTTTTTATTCTTTAAATTTTCATGGCAGCAGGGAGCCTCCATATTTAACATCTCACCAGAGACTCAGTTTGATATGTAACAAACTGAGTCAATAAAAAAATTACTGACTGACTAATCATTGATTTCATACTTAAAGTTTATAATGTATTTGGTAGTTGATGGAGACATTTAGGAGACATTCAGGAGATATTTCAGAAAAATTTAGGAGACGTTTCAAAGATTGTTTCAGAGATGTTTGGGAAATGTTTCAGCAACATTATAGAGACACTTAGGAGATGGTTCAGAGATGTTTAGAGGACACTTCAGAGATCTTTTGGAGAAATTTAGGAGAGGTAAAGTAGTCAGAACACTAAGAACCAGGACATGAAGCACACAGTAAAGCAACATAATGTTTCTGGCAACTGAAAGGGGGAAAGACAAGGCTAGATATTAAACAGCCCCAGCTGTATTTAGGATTGGGTATTATGTGGAACATTTTGTAGGAAACTCGACTGATGGCCTGTATAGGTCTGGAACAGTGTTCTTAGACTGTTCCTTGAAAACTGTGACAGGATGGCAGGGAGGGAGATGGAAAGTGAAAATAGCAGCGTGGAGTTTAGTGAGGAAGATGGGAGGAGGGAGAGGGAGTGGGAAGAGGTGGTGAGAGGGAGTAAAGCCATGAGGGACAAATAGTCATAGGAGAAAGAAAAAAGCGTAGGTGGAGAGAAGAGGAGATGAGGAGAATGGCCCAAAGGCAGGATTTCTTAATGTAGTGATGAGATTTGAGGGGGAAGTGGGAGTAAAGAAGGTCAATCCGCCTAAGTTAGCAAAAATCATCAGAGGGCAAGTTTGAGCAGTGAAACATGAGTTTTACGATATGGAAACTTGGTAACTGGACCTAATACTGAAGGGCAAGAAGATGACTAGTGTTGGAATTAAGAAGGGCACTGGACAAAACAGGAAAGACGGCACCTGGTAAAGATTAAATATGTTTTAGCATGTTAAAATATCTAGCTGTACAAAGTTTGGAGAGATTATTGCGAAATGAGAGATTAATGTACCTCTTGGAGAATAGAGGTATGGTGGCTACGTATCAAAGGAGATTCAGCAAAGGAAGGAGCACTATGGACCCAGTGTCGTGTTGAGAGGATGAGATAAGGAAAGCCCAAGTAAATAAAGTGACAGTGGTTGCAGTGTTATTTGATGTTGAGAAAGCCCTTGATATGTTCTGGAGAGAGGCGCTTCTAATCAAAATACACTTAAGGGGAATCGTGAGGAAAATGTTAATTTGGGTTATGGACTTTTTAGATAAAGGAATTATTCAGGTGAAGATAGGGTGAGAGTTACGACCCAAGCCAAAATGCTGTAGAAAACAGGTGACTTCAGGGGCGTGGATAAAGCCCAACTTTATTTTCCATTATGAAAAACTATATATTTGTAAATATTCCAACTAATATGGCGAAGTCATTGTTTGCAGATGACAAGGGTTTGTGGAGAAGAGGGAGAAATGTTGAACATATAGTTAAGAAATTGCAAGATGGAATTAATTAAATTGGAAAATGGGGAACAAAATGGGCATTAAAATTTTCAGTAGAAAAAACAAAAGCTATGTTCCTCACAAGATAGAAATTCAGGGAATGTATGTTGAACCTTGATGGAAATAACTTTTTTTGGGAGTGTATTTTGATGCGAGATTAACATGAAGAGAGCATATTAGATATGTAGTTCATAAATGTAAAAAAAATGATAAATGTCATTAGGTGTCTTGCAGGATTGGATTGGGAAGCTAGTATTGAATCTTTGAAATATATTTATGTAGCCTTAATAAGATCAAGATTAGATGGAAATAGTTTATACGGATCAGCAGCAAAATCTGTGCCTGCAGGCCTGGATATTATGCAAGCTCGGGCTCTGTGTGTTTAGGAGCAGTCAGAACTTCCCCAGTGTGTGAACTCCAAAGTGAAGCAGGTGAAATGCAATTGTGGTTACATCGGAAACAGCTGGTGGCCAATAGGTCAATCTAAGGGGGCATGGAGATAGTCAGCCAGCCAAAGGGGTGCTGCAGATATGTTGGGAGAAAGTGAGGACACAAAAAAAAAGGTTTGGCTGGACAGGAGCGCAAATGGAAAAAATATGGTTGTATACAATGAAGAGTTTGGCGCCTGTTAGACCCCTCTGGATATTAGAAAATCCGTCTGTAGATTTGGAATGACTTCATATTAAACATAGTAATAGGGCCGTAGATTTACCAGGGAATACTATAGTTGTAGGGACCATAAATGTAAAGACAGTGTTCAGATTTTTACAGATGGAATCAAAAGATCCACAAACAGATGCAACAGGATCTGCAGTTGCGGTGCCCCGTTACAGAGTGGGATTCGATAAGGGAACATCTGATTGTTTGAATATTTATACTGTTGAACTGTATGCCATGTTGGTGCCATTAGAATGGACTGAAAAGGTTAGTTGCAGCAATATAATAACATGTAGTGATTCTGTGTTGGCCCTTGCAAGCATTAAGACAGGTATAGCCAGAAGTCACCTGGATCTGCATTACGAAATCTTGTTTGCTAATTCAAGAATAGTTGGGCAAGGGAAAAATATCACATTCATGTGTGTCTCAGCACATTCAGGAATCTTTGGAAACCATAGAGTAAACAAATTGGCAAAAGAAGCAGTCAAAAAAGAAATTGTTGAAATCAATATTAAATTATCAAAACCACAGGCCAAAGGCATTGTGTAGAAAAAGGTACATCAGCAGTGGCAACAGCACTGGAATAACGCAATAAAAGGGAGACATTTGCACTCAATTAGAATGTGGACACAGTGTTCAAGGGAGGAATTGTGTACTTAGTTTTTAAGGCTGGAGGAGAAGGACAGCTTTAAAATGAATGGATACTGAGGGAGAATAAAAAAACTGAAGGTGGCAGTAATGCAACATCACGGATGCCAACTGCCATACAATCTCGAAGAAGAAAAAGAAGAATAAGGTGGTGACCCCAGGGGGTCAATGTTGAGACTGAAGCTTCGGTCCTCCTTGATCGTCCAATCTTTGTGAAACTTTGTGAAATCTGTGTTAAGACCGGTAAGCTTAGACAACCTTGGTTTTCCTTTGAACATTTTGTAAATAATTCAGACACTTTGTATATAGAAGGGGGCAGTCGGGGTGAATCGCTGTTTTTGTTTCAACACTGTTTTGTTTAGCTGTGGGGGTCAGGGTTGGCAAATGTCTTTTTGTTTGTTTCTTTTGTTCACTTAGGGATTAGGTAGGACTCCTGTCTGGAAGATAGCTTTGTTTTGTTTATAGTTTTGGCCTGTGGTTCACCCTGAATTCCAGCCTCACTGCCTGTAAATAACACTCACTGTGTAGCAATTGATTGCTCACTTTTGCATTTATTTTTGCTCTCCACTTCTTGTCCTTATGTTGTGCCCTCAATCCCCCAGACTAGGGCATAACAGTACAAATAGAGACTAATTAAGTAAGGAGACAAAAGTCCACATATATCCAAGCGGCAAGTCAAAAAGAGATTGTGACAATAATATTACATTCAGTGGTTTTATTTCATTGATAGGTATTTGTACTATGTTGACTTCAAGGTTTTTGATCTCTGTGATACCTATTGAGCCTGTTTTTCATTGGGTTCAGGAAATTTACAAGTTACAGCTTGTAATGACTTGGTTTGTTTGATTGCAACATACCCTGAAGTATATAAAAGAGTGCAATCATAATTAATTTCATCATTAAGCAGTTTGAGGTGATAGTGAGATGATGGAGCCCTGCTCTACTGGAAAAGCCTCGAAGAAGCCAACTGTCACAAGACAGCTAAACTAAACTTCAGAAACAGTGCCGTGATCCCTTCAACTTGCATTCCAACAGCAAACAGAGTTGTTCAGTTGTTCAGACATAAATAAAGAGAAATCAAGGGACCTTACAACATGCACAAAGGTTTATCAAGCCTCGAAAGAAATGGTGTCCCCCATGAGTGATAAAGGACTCAGAATTCACTACTATTCACTACTGAAACAGAAAGTGATGAAGATACACAGTGACTGAATACAAAGAGTACTCCCCAACATCTGCAGCAACCCATTTTGAATTGTTTTTTAATATTACTAGCTGATGATGTCAGAGGTTAGTTAAGAAAAACTTGAAATTTGGAAATAATATATGTGTATTGAGCTAAGGAACTAAGATTAATTTTTTGTCCAGAAACACGGAACAAGATGACATTATCTAGTGTGCAACAAACCATTACAAGCTGTACCTGGCAAATGTCCTGAATCCAAAGAAAAAAAGGCTCAATACCTATCACACAAAGATAGAAAACCCGAAGTCAACATAGTACAAATATCTACCTTTGAAATAAAACCATTTTTCACACTTTTCACTGGATGGATACTACATCCAGTGAAAAGTGTGAAAAATTAGCTATTTTCAAAAAATTATTAAATGATGAAGGATTTATCTTTAAATCTTTTATATATCTAAAATAAATATCAGCACTTTCCCATAAAGTTTCAAGGAAATTAAATCAGTCCATGGGAAAATACACAGTCATCTTAAAAACATCTTACATCTTAAAAAACATCTTACAAAATGGGTTTTTCAGCTTTGAAGCTATATTTAGCAAGACCTGTAGCACTCAGATGCAGGACCAAATAAATTCTAGATAACCTTTCAGAGATATTTAGATGTTTCACAGATATTTCAGAGTTATTTAGGAGACATTTCACAGATATTAAAGAGACATTTTTCCAGCAGGATGCTGATTTTCAGCTCGTCAGTAGGAAAACAATAAACAGGAAATGTTCCAGAGCCAGCGGTCACATTTATTCTTCCTGTTATTGTTCAAACACTATTCATTTCAGTATTTACAGTATTCAACTGCACACATTATACACAGTTTCAAGTCATGTTTTGACATTTTAATACTGAATATCACAATATTATGAATGTTTATAACAAGTTACCAAGTTTGAATGTGTAAAAGTCTGAATGTAAAGAGACAAACTTAGTTTAAATTCCTGACCTTCAAACACAAACTAATCAAAGTGTAAAAAAATGAAATCATGCTCTTCATCACATTGTTTCATCATATCACTAATATCATCACAGTATTTGTTATTGAACATATAGATCAATAAACTGTGTCCACCAATATTTTTCTTCTGATTTTAACATGATAACCACTGAACAGCAGTAAAATATAACAAATGATCTCTTTATAACCACTGAGAGACGGAAAGACACACTGTTGTTGTGTACTTAATGTTTGTTAGTGTAAAAGTGGTTTAATGTATTTTTTCATTATCACAGTATAACTTGATCTGACCGTGTTTAGATTATTATTTAATTGGTTAGTTATTTATTTTATGCATCAATCTAGCAAACAAACCATGATAAAAACTGCTATCCATTAGCAGTTCGATTTTTAGCCCTGAGAAGTGTCTGCAGGTATTTTTTTCAGAATTCGTACAGAAAATCAATTTGAAACTATACAGTGAGAAGGACATGACCCCCACCCCACTCCACTGACAGCTGCTGAGGTTTGATGTGTTTGGGTGGGGAAACAGACACAATGAGATGATGCTATTTGCAGTATTTGTTGATGAATGCAGACAGCAGGTCTCTGTATGGAGAGTCCGATTGATGAGTTTGGAGTTTGAGAATTTTGTGGATCCAAGGAGAACGAAGGAGGAGGTTGTGACTGAATCCCAATAGACTGGAGGCAAACCAGTAAAGAGCCATGGACTGGGGGGGTTGACAGGAAAGGAGAAACAAAAAACAAAGTGATGTTAGAGAATGAAGGCTGCTGGAGGTTCTGAGTAAAGATCCACAGACACCACACAGGACAATCACTTCACTTAAAATAAAATAAAATAAAATAAAATACAAAATGAAATAATATAAAAATATAAATTAATAAAATGACATAATAAAACAAAAAAAGTATGATGAGTGGAGTCACTCACAGGGTGAAGTCTGGATCATCAACTGGTGATCAAACATTAAGTATTCATGTTTTACCAGCTTTAACAGCTGTTACTAATTAAGACTAAGAATAATCACAGCTCTTACTACTTTGAAGACTTGGAAGGAATTTAATAAAAGCTATTGATTGTATTTTTTTTCACAAGTAGCATATGAATTCTTGAATTATAGCCAAAAACATGTTTTGAGAGGTCACGGTGACCTTGACCTTTTACCACCAAATTCTAATCAGTTCAACCTTGAGTCCAAATTAACGTTTGTGCCAAATTTGAAGAAATTCCCTCAAGGTGTTCCTGAGATATCGCGTTCACGAGAATGAGGCGGATATACACTGCTGTCGCTTGCGCGGAAGGACACAAGGCAGGAAGTTTTTTTGTATTGTTCAGTCTTTCTGCTGAATTTTCACTATAAAACTTCCAGGAACATTTTCTGCTGGAGTGAACTGAGTGGCTGATGCAGTTAACTGGTAAGCCACTTGTAATGTTTTTTATTTTGAAAAAAGTCTTTTTGCCCAAAGTTCATAGCACAGTTGTCCAGCTTAACACAGTGAAATTGACTGCTTTGTGCAACAGATGAATTTGGACGTTTGTCTGAAGTCTGACTAGGAGTTTGATCTGAGCCAGAGTCAAAGTCTGTCTTTGTGAAACTGGCCCCATATCAGAGTGGATCAGGCCGGATGTAATCTGGACCAGCACAGGTCCTGATTCAGGTGTCAGTCACTGTAAAGACTTTTATCCTCTATCAGAAACATGTTTTCAGAGCTGCAGGTCCTGATCTCAGACAGATAAAACATGTCTGTATGTGTTTAATCACAAACACGTGATTGCTGAGAGGAATGTGTGAACAGATCTGAACATGAAACCTGCAGAATGAAAACTCTGCATTCCTTCTGCACCTGAACCTGGATTCGCTCGGAAACCTTCGGACTTTTTAAATCTGATGTTTCCACTTCACAGATGACGAACAAAAATATAAAAACCTGAGTCTGACAGGTGAAACATGAGACTCACGAGGCTGATACAGGAATTTGGGGGGGGGGTATTATTGAAGATAACACTTTAGTACAAATGTTAATGTCTCACAGAGGGGACTGTAGCAGCGATGGGGATCATCAGGACTGAGAATCCTCTGATGGAGTTCAACAACAGCTTCTGGAACCGACTCGGATTGACTCTTTGAAGAGAAAACACCTGAAGAACAAGAAGACAGGAAATTAGATAAATAACATCACAGGTCAGGTAATCACACACTTGCTGACAGACTGACCTCCACAATGAGCAGGTTGGTGAGTCCTAGGCAGACCGGCAGGATCCAGGTGGAGTCAGGTGAGGTGAGGTCAGGGAACCACAGAGTGCCCCCTGCTGCCAGATCACACTGCAACGCTGCACAAATAGTAAACAGGTTTAAATCCTGGTCCAGGACTGATCCGGAGTCAGCTCACCGTGTCATGAAATCCTGGACCACGACTGATCCAAGACTAATCCAGACTCTGGTCCAGACTCTGATCCTTACCGGACTGATCCAGGCTCAGGTTTCGGAGGGCCAGAGAAAGGCTGATCCAGAGGGGCAGCTGAACCCAGACCAAGAGACTGGCTTTGAAGGGGTGACAGTTGTCTCTTATGTAGAGCTGAGTAACAATACGACGCAGGTTCTTCTTGAACTGGAGCCTGAACAGAGAACAACAGAAACCACACAAAAACAGACAGAACAGGAGCGAAGAGTTGAGGAGATAAAGTAAATTCATCTAAAGAGAGAAGCTGCAGATAAAAACAGACTGACAGAGGTTTGTTTGTTTCTTACCGGCTCTGTTTGTTCGTCCAGCCTCTCTCTCTCGCTCGGACTGAAACTTCGTATCGAAGTCTCTTTGCCAACTCAGAGATCTCCCCCTGCAGCGCCTCCACCTGAACATCACCTGGAGGTTACTATGGTTATCGTGATGGAGGAATAGGTTACTGTGGTTACCGTACTGCTGGGCAATATGGACCAAAGATAATATCTTAGTATTTTTAGGCTGAATGACTGTCGCCGGTACAGAGCCATAATAAAAATAGGCCTATCCCTGAGAATGCTCCTGCAATTGTTGTCAGCAGCATAATGAAGTTTAACACAATCTGAGCATTGCAACCTGTTTACGACATTCTCTATAGATGACAAGATTTTGCTGCTCATCTGGTCTCTTTAATCCGAACCATCTCCAAATAATTACCAGCCGTGGCAGCGTGGTGGTGTGATCCCATCGCAAGGTGGTCTCTAGTTTAACCACTGCTTTTCTTTTTACAAACCAGGTCTTCTTCGGCAGTGTGGACAGGCGCTGTGTCTCCCTAGCCAATTTCCTTATCAGCCCCCCCAAAACCTAACCGAAACAGCGTTAAATTACACGCAAAAAGCATAAAATGTGTAGAATTGATAAACAAAATGTCCCTGAAAGTGACGTGTTATTTAAATGTAATCCCATCGTAACGCATAGCAGGAGAACTTGTGAGCGAGTGGGGGTGGGGTTGCGTGGACAGCGTGAGAGAGGAGAGATGCAAACACTTGCGCGGCTTTTTAGGAGAAACAGGTTATGTAACGTAACATCAAACTATATTGATATAAACGGTAATGTCTGATCCTGTATCTCGTTAGAAAATACAGTATATCGATATACCTTAAAAAGTCAATATACTGCCCAGCCCTAGGTTACCTTGATGGTAGGGGGGAACAGGAACAGATATTTAGGTGGCCATGAGGGTCTGTGTGAACTTTTCACATGCAGTCCAAAATGTCTGACTTTAGACTGAACACGCCAACAAACATGCAAACAGGATCAAGTATGCAGACAGAAAGTGTGGTATAAAGAGGTCAGTTTAAATGTTCTGGTTTAGATTACACGTGAAGAACAGGTTAGTGTGGTGAACTCAGAGGAAACATGTCACATGTGCTCCACATTTACTGTCTGAATTCTACATTTTTGCTTTATATAGAGCCTCAAACATGGCTGAAACTACAACTAAAATCAAACAAGTATGTCATTGTTAATTTCCTGTTTATTGGATCTGTGTCATCAGGAAGCCTGAACTCCAAACACTCAGACCACGTCCACATGAAGCCATCTAAATGTTTACAACTCGATCTTTGTCCAGACTAACAGAGTATCCAGGTGGTTCTACTAGAGAGCTCTGTCCACAGTCATACACCTGAACAAAAGAAAAACAGTTAAATCTCTTCTTCTCGTCCTCTTTTCAGTTAAAGAAAACATGGTGAGGAGTGAGACAGTCTGTTAAACCTGCATTCAGTCTCCTGTTCTCTGTGATTACCCTCATTGTGTTTTAATGCAGATCAATGCAACGTGTAGTTGTTCTCAATTACAGATTTTTCTGTTTCTGTTCTCAGATAATGAATCAGGATGAAACAGTGATTTAATCTCAAAAACAATACGTGTTAACCAACAGTCATTCCCAAGCTTGGATACAACTAAATCTATGATCGATCACAGACAAAGTTAGAGACAACAGAGCCTACAGTTTAGCATTAACACACTCTGGTTCTGGAAAAACTCAGTTTTAGTCTGGATGGAGGAAAAAGATGTTTACAAATGTAACCAGTTTAATGTGGACGTACTCTGAGGATTGAAGTCAGAGTAAATACCGTCTGACAAGAGGAGAACATCTGGAGGAGGAGCAGGAGGAGCAGGAGGAAGGAGGACAGCGGTCGTGGGAGAGTGTGGCTGATGTGCGCATTCCAGGAATATTTCATTCCTCCTAGGACAAACTGTTTGAACTCTGATCTGAGTTCAGATTTACAGACATGAGAGCAGCTGAAGAGCAGCAGAGCACTAATCTCAGTTTGTATGTTTACCTGTTCCTGTTTACATATTTACACATTTAAATATTATAGAACAGCACATAAAACATTATTATGATTTACTTTGAATTAAAGTGTTCCTCTGGTGTTATTCTATATCGGCCTTAGCATTAAATCTCATTTTCCGACTCAAACCAATAGTGTGTTACTTTCTGACTTCCCTCCTCTGTTTGTGGCTCTCAGCTCCAAGCACATTGGTTCCTACTGAAGATGTGTCTTTAAAAACACCTCACAAATGTATAGTTTCAACTTTAAAAAAGACTCAGTAATTTTCCTAAAACAGCTGCTCACTGTAGTTTTTAATAACACAAACAAGAGGAAACACTGCATTTGTTGGGGATTATTTTCAGTGGTGGATTAATCCACATATGGTGCTGTAGTGAGTATCTGGGGCAGCAAGACAGTTTGTGTGGGGCTGAGTCTAAACAAAATAAAGTGTGTGTGTTCATGTAATGAAATGTAATGTAATGTCACCCACTGTGGCTCAGTAATGTGTTTTTAAAAGTTTCTGAACAGCAATGGAGCTCTGCGGCTCAGAGGAAATAAGATATATAAGGCACTTGTTAGTGGGAGACCTTCAGTGTTGAGTCTGTGTGTGGGATTAAATACAGAATATCAGCAGAGTCATAATTGAAGTGCCAACATGAATTATAAAGTGAACATTTATCACTATGTTTGCATGTGATGTGGTGTGTGGATGCAGAGTGATAAAGCTGCTAACAAACATTCCAGGTCCTTGGTCACTGGTCCGCTTCATCTGATGGATTAACATCAACTTCTGAGGTCAGATGTATAAAAAGTGAACAAACATCTGGTCCCAAATATAAACTGATGTTTATATTATGTGCGTTATTATCATTATCATTAAGAGCTGTCTCTCTGTGGGTGGAGGTTCAGTCAGACATGTGGCAGCATGTTGCCCCCTGCAGGAAATGAAGCTCAGTACACTAATACTACAGTACCACTAACAACAACACTATGCGTTACAGTACCACTTACACTAACCGTAACAGTAAGAGTAACACCAACGGTAACACCAGCAGTACTAACACAAAACGTACCATTAACACCAACACAACCGTAACAGTAACACTAACACTAACACCAACGGTAACATCAAGTAACAGTAACAGTAGCAATAAAAGTAACAATAACAGTTACAGTTACACACTGGTACTTGACTCTGTACACTGGAAACTGAACCTGGACACAAACAGTGGTCCTGGACTCTGGTGTACTGGTATTGTAGACTGGTACTGATGCAAACTGTGAGGTGGATGTAAACAGAGCCATTTCCCCCCCCTCTCCAAAACTCACCTTAGAGATGATGACCAACTGGTAGGCGGCGAGCGGCAGAGTAACAAGCGTCCTGACTGACAACGTTGCCACGACAATACTCAGCCACCATGGCAACCCGCTCACCTGCTGCACGCTCACCAGGAAGTGTTCACACATGTGAACCGGAGCCGAGTCCACCAGGCCACTGTACCAGCCAGACACACCTGTACCACCTGCATCACCACCACCGACACCTGATGCAGTCCTGACAGGTGACCTGTGAGAGTAGACTGAGGGGAGTCCAAGAGACAGAGGCACAGACCAGGTCAGACCAGATGCAGGTGACTTCCTGTGGATCACAGCTGAACAGACTCTTCGAAGAGGAACCTGCAGGAGGCGGAGCTGCAGGAGGCCGGACATCACCGACCCCCCCACACTCAACATGGTGACCCCCCCGACCCCCTCCCTCAAAAGTCCTGAAACACAAAGAGACAAACAAGGTGGATTAGAAGAGTCCAGGATCCTGATACTGAATAAAACATACTGTCAGTGAAGAGCCCATTTACCAGAGTATTTCTTCATCCTGAACCTCAAAACAGACCATTACAGATTTGGATCTTAGACCACATGGACATTGAAACAGGGCTGATCAGGTAAAAACACCTGAGTTCTCATGTTTCAGACACAGTTTGTTTCAGTGATCAGGATCACAGTTTCACAGCACATAGCCAAAAGTATAAGGAAACTGGACCCTTGCACTCACAAGTGATTCCTATGCACATTAAACATACATTTGGCCACATGGTGTAACCACAGTCACACCTTTGGAGAGACAGAGTATTAGTGATGTGATGTATGATCCAGAGGCTCCGAAACTCGTGTCCAGTATGTTCGACCGTTTCTGCTGAAGGTTTGTATCGAGGCTTATATCGTTTTTCATCAGAATCACATGATCATTTCAACACAAGGTTCAAAACTCTCGGATTCTTTCAGTCATGGGCCACGTACTGCATCAGGCAGGCGGCTAAAGGATGGATCTGTCAACATTTTACTCTGTGTACTGCTTTTTAAACGAATCTTTTTATTACTATCTTTTTCATGTCATTTTCTCCTGTTTACAGATTTTCTAAATAGTGGCTCACATGTAACTATTTATATCAATGTGTTATTTTTAGTTTTTATTCTTCATGTATAACCCCTTGAATGTTATCTATCGATCTATCTATCTATCTATCTATCTATAAGTCATACCAAGTGATGACTATGATAATAATAACTACACTTTATGAAAAAGTAGAAAGACATATAAGCATGCTTTGTTCATTCAGTAGCAGAACTAACTGCTGCAACATATCATTAACAGAAAAGATTTGATATTTTGTGATTTGGCTCTTTATTATTTTTACCAGTTGGTATCACTAGTGAACACTGAGTTAAATGAGGTTTCAACTAATTAATATTTTGGTGATATAACTGGCTGCAAAGTGTCAGTGCTTCAGGAAAGCCCTGTTTCTCTTCCACTAGTGTATAAACACCTGAGTGATGTCAGTGAGTTACCTGAGCTTAAACTTGAACACATTAAACACTGAAGCTGAGGATGATCCAGGTCTGATTGGCGGCCTCACTTACAACCATTGTGTACACACAAAACGGGGCCTGGATAATACTTGCCACACAAAAGTTGGGATCCATAAAAACAAATTTGACCGGAGAATGTGCGAACCTGTACGGAAACTCTGACACTTGTATACAAACATTTTGGAGATGGGATATTGGCAGGCACATGGTGAGGTTGTGAATTCAAGCCAAATTGTACAAATTCACACATTTAATTTCACTTCATATCACATCACATTACTTATAGATCAACTTTATCAAACCAGCAGTGTTATTTGTGCTTGCGATAGTGAAAGATAAAGGCCCACTTAAATCTCAAATCAAAGCCCGCGCAATATTTCATATGCGCTGTCTCACAGTCGCATCCCCCACCCCCAGAGCGCAGAGGGGAGGGCCGGACTATATGCTGCTAACACTCGTGGTCAGCTGTTGAGCCACTGCAGCTGTTTAAATGCTCGGATGATGCCAGGATTTGGCAGGTGGCAGGATTCAGGAAAGTCTGGCTTCTGCCTTTCCCCGATATTAAGCCTGATTATACTGAGTCCCTCTCACCTCAACCATGTTAACTAGGCTAACTAGTTAAATTATCATTATCAGTTGTAGAAATCCACGGTAACATCAAATAGCATTTAAGAATTGTAGAACAGAGTGGCAATAGTATTTAATAACATCTTCTAATACTGTGCATATATCACCAACTATGATTTTACTTTTCATCTGGTCGCTGCAGTGAACATGACTGTGCTGTCAGGCGAACAGAGCCACTGGAGACCCGTGATGGCTTCCACACACTCTGCCTTCTACAGCCACCTCACCTGACACCACCTGCATTTATCATCAACTGAGACAATGAGAGAAACACCTATATGCTGAACTTTGGAGTTAAATACAGTGTTTATTGTGTTTTTTAAAATATTTACTATGTAAGTTCATCAGCTATGTACGTGTTTATAGCCTATAGATGCTTAACAAATATGAAGAGGTGAGCTTCAGTATCTCTGTGCATCCGCTGGTCAGTCCATACTTTGTTTAACCTCGGAAACTATCCTGTTTTGTTGTAGCCATCAGTCCTCAGATTTTGTGTCGTTCGTACCAGAGCCTGCATTCTCCGCAGGAACAATATATATATCGATATTTATGAGGGATTTGCATTGACCATTTATGGTCAATTGTGGGAGTGTTTTGGGCAGAGCATTGGCCCTGCCAAAGTGTGCACATTTTCAAGTTGATTGAGATTTATAAGGGAAATTGCATGCAGGTGTGTACACAGTTTTATAAGTCCGATTACTTTTTTGTGTACGCCACTTTCAGCTTTTGTGCACATGCACACTTTTAGTATGGATCCTACAAACTGTCAATCACCACACGATGCAGCCGCTTAGGTCTCTGTCCAACTAGATCCCCACCCCGACGCTGACATCAAACACATTCACATTATATCACAGCCAGATCTCAGTCTGTCGCACATCAAGGCTAAATTATGAATACTAATGATTTAACTGTCAAAGTAGCATGAAGCAAAGTTAAACCCTTTGGTACCAAGTGCAATGTGAGGATTTTTAAATCTCTATAGATCTGACAGATCAATAACTATCGCCTACTATGGTTTTGTGTATTCTGAATATTGATTAATGTTTGAGCGAGGGGTCTAATCAGCTGATTTAAACAGCACACTGATGTGTCTGTTATATGAATGTAGATGTTGATGTAAAATAAAAAGTGATGTGGAGTTTAAAAATCTGACAACGATCAAAGTTTACCTGCTTAACACATTAACTGTTTACCACGTTGCCAGTTTTACACTTTACCAGATTAACATGTTACCTTTTTAACACATTACCAGTTTTATGGAAAGCCAGCTAGCTCAGAAATACATTATTTTTAACACATAAACAAGAAGTAGACAACATGCAACAGTATTGTTAATGCGTTGTTTACCAGTCAACGGTTTGATTTTTCACACATCAACAACAGGTAACGTGTGATCTCAGACATCAATTTCATATAATGCCCGCTTGTCCAGTTTGAACAGGCAAGTGTCATAAATTCCCATTGATTGCTGAGCACTAGAGTTAAAAAACTTCTTTAAACATAGGGGTTGCCTGCCACTATTTAACATGCTAAGGATCCTCATTTCTTTCTCCTTTTCTTCCTTTTTTTTTGTAGCCTACAAAAGTAAAATGTTTGGATTGCAATTTTATGATTAAATTATTTACAGCAAGATAAAATTGCTTTCTTTTGCTCAACTGCTGCCCTTTTTTGATAAACAAACAAATTATTGGACATTCTATCTTTGACACCATTCATCAAACTTTAGCTCTCTACCATTAAAAATATTAACAATTGTGCGGGGAAAAGGATACAGCAGTTGTACGCTACTACCTTAATGTTGGTTTATGATACAGACTATTGTAATGAATATCTCGCTTTGGAAAACAACATACATTTTTTTTAGAACATTTTAATTTAATTTAGGGCTATGACCAGCAGAGGGCATGCTAGCCTTTACTCTTAATCCTGATGAAATGGTAAAATGACAGACAGGTTAACAAGAACGCCCAGATTATAACTAGGTACTTGGTGCAGGAACCCTATGAACATATTTTAAGATGAAATCCCATACGCCAACGAACAATTTTAATGTGCTGTCCCTCAGTCTTCCCCTTCAAGCCTGCCAATTTTTAAAAACAAGCTCTTGAAGCTTGGATGACTGCTTTCAAACATAATTTTTCTCCACACTGTTCAGATTAAGGGTAGCAATATTTCTCGAAAAGAATATTACATTGTTATAAAGAAATACAGTATCAAAGTTACTTTTTCTCAACAAAAATGCTTCGTTGTATGGCCCTTTGAACAGATAAATTCCCAAGCTCTTAGTTGGTGGGAAAGACCTCTCTGATTGTATATGTAATAATCACAAATTCAGAAAAATACTAACATCAGATCAGAGTTGTTTTCCCAAATCGACTCTTTTATGGAAACTAACTTTTCCAGATATCTCAGTAGAGAAATTCAGTCAGACCCTAGTAAGTCCCTCACTCCAAATAAAATAAAAGAAGTTCACATGAATATATTACATAGATACTGCCCTTGTAATAAATTATTACATACATTTAAAGGAGATATTTATCCAGTATGTTCTTTCTGTAAAACAGAAATGGAATCAATTTATCGCTTATTGTATGAATGTACTTTCTCAAGAGATCTGGGTTGAAGTTGCTCTATTGATAAGAGATTGACGCCAATATTAGAAGTTATGGTCTTGTTTCTTAATTTTAATACAGGCTCACAATCTACTAACAATGCTATCAAATTTAGTTGTCTTGTCGACAAATAGCTAGGGCTGTAGTAAACCAAAGAAAAAATGGACGACTGAAATTGTACCTTCTCTCAACCAATCGATCCGGGAAAAAACATCTGAACGTAATCTCTAGATGAACTAAACCGGCCGCAGTGCACTGAATGTACTCTACCTGGTGGCCTTATTTGCCAAAATGAACTAGAAATAAACAATCAAAGGTAGTATTTGGAGCATATTAAATCATTTTAACCTAATTATTTTATACTGAAATGTTAACAACAGACTCAGAGAGATGACCAGTGAGCACCTGCCCTGAAAATAGAACTATATCATCTGGTGATCCCTGCACAAGATCTACTGAGGAATATACACTCAAGGCCTCAAGCGTTAACAGGAAAGTTGACGGAGAATCCTAACGCAGACAAGTTAGCCTACCGTTTTTAGATGATCTGCCATATTGGTTGTTGAGCTTTGATATGAAAACTGCGTTTGCAAAATTTACGCTCGACTTTTATGTCATCTGTTTTAACAAAATGCAGCCACGCCTACGATATCTTTGGTGTGTCCAAAGTGGTCAAATGGCTCAGAATTATGTGAAACTGGTGTCTTACACGATGTTAACGTGTGAAAAATCAAAGCTTTAACAACGCTTAAACAACGCGATGTCTTTGTTGTCTACGTGTTGTTTACCTGTTAAAAAAGCTAGCTGGCTTTCCAAACCTGTTTCACACGTTACCTGTCAGACAGAGCACCATCATTAAACCAGCAGTTATTACAGAGCACAAACTGAACCAAACTCACTGACGATAATGCAAATGTGGGTAAATGAGACATGAACGAACCTGTGCGAAGTCAGCCGTCAGGTGACCTGTTCCCGGGTTTCAGAGGAGAATAAATTACTAAAACTCAGATTTTTATTTTTTATTCTTTCACCTTCATCCCTCCATCCACCAGCAGCACAGCGTCCCACACATATGACGGCACACTGTTTACCGCCGCGTGGCGAGTAAATGTGACGTCATACAGAGGTCGTCAAAAATAAGTCTGAAAAAAATGAAATATAATTAATCAGAAAAACTATAAACACAATTCACGCCTAAGATCAAAGACCAGCTAATCATCTGACAGACAGATTTACAGAAAACGTTAACTCACCCAAATCGAACCGGAAATAGGTTTTCATACTTTCACAATAAAAGCACGAAACACTAATGTGTAAACGCAGTTAGCAGCATGTCGGTTTATATGATATAAAACAAAAAAATCCATGTCTTATTAAATGCGTTTATTCTGTTTTTTGTGTCTGAACGTTACTGCTAATGGAACAAGCAAAAAGACTGATTTTTAAAATGATTTACAAAAATATTTTCATGTAATAACTTCATAAGGGAGACATTGTATTTTTTAAATGTGGTCTTTAGAAACAATTAAACAGAGCATTAGCACCTGGAATAGCGTGTGGTGAACATGTGATTTGGACAGAAGGACACCTCAAACAAAACAAAGACATTTAAAGCTATTAAATTATTAAGGGTATTCAAATTAGAACCCCAGAAGTGGAAGATGTATTGGGATCCTTTACTTCAGTAAAAGTAGTAAAACAATTAAAAAATACACAATTACAAGTAAATGTTTTACTTCAGCAGAAGTACAAAAGTCTTTCTACCGAAATTTTCTTAAATTATCAAAAGTAAAAGTACTCATTATGGGGCAGATTTAGATATATATCATTATATCGTTTAGTTATTATTATTATTTTATTTTTTATTCTTTCACCTTCATCCCTCCATCCACCAGCAGCACAGCGTCCCACACATATGACGGCACACTGTTTACCGCCGCGTGGCGAGTAAATGTGACGTCATACAGAGGTCGTCAAAATAAGTCTGAAAAAATGAAATATAATTAATCAGAAAAACTATAAACACAATTCACGCCTAAGATCAAAGACCAGCTAATCATCTGACAGACAGATTTACAGAAAACGTTAAGTCACCCAAATCGAACCGGAAATAGGTTTTCATACTTTCACAATAAAAGCACGAAACACTAATGTGTAAACGCAGTTAGCAGCATGTCGGTTTATATGATATAAAACAAAAAAATCCATGTCTTATTAAATGCGTTTATTCTGTTTTTTGTGTCTGAACGTTACTGCTAATGGAACAAGCAAAAAGACTGATTTTTAAAATGATTTACAAAAATATTGTCATGTAATAACTTCATAAGGGAGACATTGTATTTTTTAAATGTGGTCTTTAGAAACAATTAAACAGAGCATTAGCACCTGGAATAGCGTGTGGTGAACATGTGATTTGGACAGAAGGACACCTCAAACAAAACAAAGACATTTAAAGCTATTAAATTATTAAGGGTATTCAAATTAGAACCCCAGAAGTGGAAGATGTATTGGGATCCTTTACTTCAGTAAAAGTAGTAAAACAATTAAAAAATACACAATTACAAGTAAATGTTTTACTTCAGCAGAAGTACAAAAGTCTTTCTACCGAAATTTTCTTAAATTATCAAAAGTAAAAGTACTCATTATGGGGCAGATTTAGATATATATCATTATATCGTTTAGTTATTATTATTATTTTATTTTTTATTGTTATTTTATAATAATAATAAATGAATCTAGGAAGTAACCAGTAACTGCAGCTGTCAGATAAATGCAGTAAAAAGTTCGACATTTGCATATTTATACTCTAGTGCAGTACATGTATAAGGAAGCAGAAAATAATACTAATCAAATAAAGTGTAAGTACCTTAAAATTGCATAAAAGCGCAGTGCTGGAGTACAGGAGTACTGATTTACTGGAATCCTCGACAATCCTCCTTGTTCCTCTCTCATTTTGAGTTTTATTGTGAAGTTCGGACCCCCCTTCCCCTCCAGTCACACAGCAGACATGGCGGAGTACAGCCAGGCAGGCCTCCTGGCAGCTCTGCTCCTCTTCACGGCTCTCACGATCCGGGACGTTTACCTCGGTCGATCGAGCGTGCAGCGCGGACATCCACCGGCCGACAGCCCTGGCCTCTCCCCCGCGGACACAGAGCCCGGGAAAACCGCCAAGTCTTCCCTGTACACTGGGCCAGTTCTCAGGTTCCAGTACTGGTGAGTTCGTTAGCACGGAGGCTACGGGCTAACAGCTAACAGGCTAATAGCTTGTTAACACGTCAGATAGGTTCTATAAAGACTGAAACTGACTGGGACATAAAAGCTTTATAAATCTCTGTAATTTATAAAACATAATTTCTTTACGTGTTGTCTCCGGACAGTCTTTGATTGAAGCTAAAACAGTTCATGTGAGATAACAAACAGATGTGATTTAACTCCGGTCAGACTCACAGAGTAGCACTAATAAATTTGTTGTAAAGCAGAAAATTCCTACTTTACAGCACTTGGAACATCGAATGTTTGACTTTTTGGCCCAGAACTCAATTAACATGTGAAGCGATAATCAGAATACGGCAGATGAATTTCCTGTCTGTCGACCGATCTATTCATCAACTAATCATAGCAGATCTAGTTTTGTGTTTCTCAGAGCACAGATCTCAAAATCCAGACCCATCAGATTATGCCTTTTCAGTTTTTATGGCTAGTTCGATTTTCCAGTTATTTTAAAGATTTGGATAATGTGTAAAAACTGAAAAAATGTGATGATAGAGACAGAATCTACTCAGTCAGATTTAGATTGAGATATTTTGTTGGATCGATAATCAGCAAAGTGTCAGTTCAGATTTAACTTCATATTGTTTTGTTAAATTTTATTTCTTTTTCTTATACCTATTTTGTTTCTTCTTGTTTTTATTTATTTAACTAATTAACTTCATTAATTTAACTTGTTTTGCCTTGTTCTGTAATAAAATCTGTTTTCTGACTTGTACTAAGACTTTAATACAAACTTAAATGTCCTCCTCAAGACTGTAAACCTCCTACTTCTCAGAGACCACAACAGAGACATGTCCTCAGTGCACACTGAGTGTCCTCTCAGTGTCCATAGTGTCTTTAGTGTCTTCAGAGTCCTCTGTGTCTTCAGTTCAGATAATAGAATCAGTTCTATTGTTTCTCTATTTTAAACAATTTAAATATTGTCAATAGATGCTGTCTCCAGAAAGATCATGAATACAACAGTTTATTATGGCGGAGATCACCTGAGCTCACCTGACAGGTGTCACCTTATGGTATATTTTCAGTATCTCCTGAGGTTACAGCAAAGTGTTCCAGGAATACTCTCACACCATCAGCAAACTGTACCCGGACATCCGCATTGAGGGAGAAAACTACCCCCCAACCCCCTTCAACAGGTGAGCAGTGACATCACCATACTACCCCACTGTGTGTGTGTGTGTGTGTGTTGGGGGGAAGAGTGGTCTCTATGGGTAAACAACATGGATATGTCAGAACTTTTTTCTCCCTCTCACTCTCACTCCCTCCCTCTTTCTAACCCCCCCCCCCCCAGGTATGTTGGTAACCTGATCTCCTACCTGAAGCTCCTCTCCATCCTCCTGATTGTGTGCGGTCAAAACCCCTTCCTCCTCCTCGGCCTCCAGACTCCCAGAGCCTGGACCTGGAGTCAGGACAACAAGGTAGCTTTTACCACTGTTACCATGGCAACAGACAGCTGGTTACTATGGCAACAACTCTAACATCACATGACTGTGTTTACTCAGATCTTCTCCTGTCTCATGGCCTTCTTCTTCTGCAACATGATGGAGACTCACTTCCTGTCGACTGGAGCCTTTGAGGTCACTCTGAACGGTGAGTCTGATTGGTCCAAAACATCATGATGTCACTGAAAAGTGAGGCTGATTGGTCCAAAACATCATGACATCAGTCTGAACTGTAAGTCTGATTGGAGGAAGACAAGGAGTAGGTAGAGGTAGAGGTGGGGTTTGGTCCAGTAGATGCAGTTTTATCTGGAGCGATCTGGTAGGTGTAACGGTGGTTATCATCCCCTCTCTGACTTTAACTTCCTGGTGTAATGGTGATTATCATCCTCTCTGTCTCTCAGACGTCCCTGTGTGGTCAAAGCTTCAGTCGGGTTATGTCCCGAACATCCAGGAGATCTGTCAGATCCTCGACAACCACCTAAAGATGAACCAGGCGGATCACATGACCTTCTCCTCCACTTAAAGCTACACACACAGGTAAACACACAGGTAAACACACAGGTAAACGTCTGCAGCTAGACCATTGGTGTATCAGTCACAGTCATGTGATCTGTGATCTAATAAAAGACAACAGAGGGTTTAGTTTTCATTTCTCCTCATGTTGTTCTGAGCGGCAGAAACAATGGAATAAGAGTTGCTACCTGGTTACCATGGTGATCTACCTGGTTACCACAGTGATCTTCTTGGTTAAAACTAATCCAGCTTCATGACAATGTAATCCTGAGTTAAGACCAAACAGAACTAATAACATTGATCTGACTTTATGGTACAGACTTCAGGTCATGTGACCTTGTGTGACCTGTCTCTCTCTCACCCCTCTCTCACCTGTCTGACTCTTACGCCTGTCTCTCCTTAGCCGTGCTGTATTCAGGTGTCCCAGCACAGTGGGACGTTCAGCCGCTGGCATTCATGAAGGTCTGGCCCTAAAGCAGATTCTGTGGGGCCCGGCCGGATGTACCCCGCCACGAAATGAGCGCACCCTTTGCACCTGGTCACAGCTCAGCACTACAGTACCCACAATACACCTGTCAGCAGGTGGAGTCCGCTGTGCTCACAGACATGCTGAGGACTCTGCTGGTTTCTAACTGTTTTTTTTGGTTCAGGTTTATTTTATTTATTTAGTTTGAGGTTCAGTTTTGTCAGCAGGAACAATATTAAACTATGGTACCACTGTTAGCATCATGCTAATTAGCTGCCATCTGGACAGGAAGTACCAGACAGGAAGCAGAAATAAACAGAAATGTAATGAATAATTAAAATGCAGATAAATGTGTTCATTGTCAGTCTGCTATATTTGAATTAATGTCATCTTTGTTCAATCTGTAAAATGTCTGAAATAAAAATAAAAGTTTGAGTTTGTGACTTTGTCTTACAGCAAAAAAAACTTTGAATTCAACATGAAACCAATGTTAGGTTTTTAATGTGAAACTAGGAAATGATTGTGTTTTTACTTTAAAACTGATTAAAATAATTGAAATTAGACAGATTCAAATGATCACTGGGTTATTTTTTCAGTCCAGTTATTCATGACTTGCATGTTATTTATAGATAACATCTTTATATAAAAATAATTTCATATATTTGTGTTTTTAGCTTTCGATTTCTTTCTGCTGTTTGTTTCTACTAAATTCTACTTGTCTCTTGTTTCTGCAGCTCAAATATTTTTCTCTTCATCTTAAGTTCCCCGAAATATCCATAAGTAAATAATCAAGTTTTGAGAAGAACATCTGCAGTTATTTATTAAACAGTGATAAACTGATGAGTTTCATCAGGACAGTTTGATCAGATTTTATAGACAGAAAACTGGAAAGAAACGTTTTTTTTACTCCCCAATAGAGCTACTCATTTCAAAGCAGGAAACCACAGACAAATCTGTAAAATAAAAAATAAAGTGTTTAGCATAAAATGTTGTCATATAAAAGATAATCAATTAAAGAGAGGAGCTGATGAGAAAAAATGTTTTCACGGTCTTTAAAACCACGATGCTCATCCATGTTGCTGATATTTTTCAGTAACCTGAACTCAGAACAGATGATACTTGAAAACCTTATTTATATCAGTGCTGAGACACTGATGGATTTTTTGGAATAAAAGCTGACTGAACTCAGACTGAAAATGGAAAGTTTAGATTCATGTTTTCAGATTTAGAGATGAGTGGAGTTTAGTTTTTTTCTGCTCACAGTGATGAAAAATTTGAAACATTCAACAGTATCATGTTTTCGAAGTCTATTGGTCTGATGATCCACATAAAACACTGAAGGTAAAATACATTAGAACTATTTTCTACTGATAAAATACTTAAGATAAAAACTGCTGATACACAAACTAAGTAATAATGGTTATGTGTATTATCTTTATCAGATGTTTATTATTGCTAAACATTTCAATTTTGATTTTATTACTGATAAAGTAAAATCAGATTTTTATTTATCAGGTACATGTATTAATAATCGTCTAAACATTTTATTACTAACATTCATTATGTTTTTTTATTATTAGTACGAGAAAAAACCCGATAGTTATGTAAGCAGAGGTGACCTGATAAAAGTGAACACCTGTATGTGACAGGTACCCTGATGGTCATCCTCAAATTACAGCAGTTTGACCCAACTGATGAATCTGAAGTAAAGAGATGAAATGAGACAGACATCAAGAGCAGAACACCTGAAACACACAGGACAGGTAAATAATGTACACTTGTGTGTACATATATTTTTTATATTTCTGTTTTTTTTTATTATTATTATTATTTCAGGACAGGTTAGTTTTTTTCCAGGGGCCGGAGGTCTTTACTATGAATCAGGATCTGTGGTTATTGAGGTAACTTCAGGTTTATCTCTGGGTTTTCACGGTTACCACTATGGTTTTCTTCTTACCAGGGTACATCACCATGGTAAGGAGCAAGTTAACAGCCCAATACTGAACAATCAGTTCACTGGAAAACCAGAGTCATCATTCCTACAGGATCCTGACGGGACAAAAGAGTTTACAATTAAGTGACAACTAATAAAGAGCAACAGATATTTTTATAGATCAGTGGAGTCATTTTGCTGTTTGACGCTTTCCATGTGTCACTCTGGTTTGAAACACAGCTTCTAACAAACAGAGGGAGAGTTTATCACATCGAATAACTACATAACTATAATAGCTTCACTTTATTGAACAAAGATTACTTGATTTCTGACATGATCCCTGATAGTGTCGATGATTTTACTCTGATTCTATCACTGCAGCAATACGATTAGGAGAGTCTGATGGTAATGGAAATGAAAACTAAACCATCTGATGTCTTTTATTAGAAACATTATCCACACACTGTTAAATATTTCCCATGATTGATGAACATGCCAGTCAGATGGACCTCAGATATGAACTACTAGAAACCGTCTGTCATTAACTTTTTTTTCTTAAAAAAAACAAAAAACAAATTTTAAATCTGCATCAAATATTCGTAATAGTTTGTTCATCATCAAACAAAATGACAGAAATACTCAGTCAGCAAGAAACTTTGTAATAATTTCTGTACTTATATACTCTATATCCTTAGCCTGACTTTAATAATTTCTATAATAATTCATAATTTAATAATTGTACTTTATTCATGGTTCTGACAATGTTGCTTGTAATTTACACCTCTGTCTCTTTCACATGAACGTGCTCATAGCCAGACAGGAAAACACAGAGTTAACGGAGCCAGTTGATAACCAGCTTCCTGATACAAGTTATCCGGGACGGCCAGTGTTAGGTTCAGTGAAGCCAGATAATGAAAAGATATCCTGGATATGTTTAACTTCCTTCATAGTACGGCCCCCGGTCACAGATGAGTGTTTACCTGGTCGTAGGTTAGTTTTAACCTGGGGCCTGTACAGTGAAGTAAGTTAGGCAGAGCTTTTATACGCATTGATCTGTTATCTAGAACATTACATGCTCCAGAGCAGGTTAGGTGTGCAGCATAAGTTACCATGGCGATATACCCAAGTAAGAAGTGAACCCCCATGTTTACCCTGAAAACCCAGGGTTAAACCCGAAGTTACCTTAGTAGCCACGGATCCTGCTTCATAGTAAAGGCCCCAGTCACAGGTCAGTGTTTACCTGGTCACATTTTCTGCGGTGATGTTTGACGCTGCTTTTGTCTGAACAGAAGCTGCAGGATTCAAAAGGACAAGCTTGAGAAACACAAACAACACAACAGTTTGCTGCATGATTCACATTGCCTGCAGCTCACCCGAACATCTGAACACTTGAATTCCTGAAGATTTTACTCTTCCTGTGTAGTCAAATTTATAGAAGTAATGTGGTGTTTGGTAGGTGTGAGACTCTCACTTGTATTATTACTGCATGTGGTCAAGTCAAACATCGTCATAACATAACATAAGTAGGATCAGAGGAACAGGGAATCTGCAGTTTACCTGGTATGTCTGGACAGGTAAGGACAAGTGGAGACATGGTGGACAGGTGAGGACAGATGATGACAAAGATATTCTGGTGTGTGTGAATATTTAAAATCAAGTTTCCACTGTTACTCACCTGAGATTATCTGCTGCAGGTAATAAGTGTTGTTGCCATGAAAACAGGACTTGTTGGTGTTGTGGATTACCTGGGAGTTGTTGGCGTCTATTTCCTGTTTCCTGTTCTGTTCAGTCTGAACATTGAATTTAATTCTTAATATACAGCTCAAAACTTTATTTTTAAGTAGAATTTTTATGTGCTCACTGCTGAAACTTTGTGGTTAAAACATTAGCAATAAGTCAAACACTGAAAGAAATTAGAGTGGCAGTTAAAACAGAGCCACTGAAAGAAATTTCAGTTTAAGTGAATGAAGCTGAGGTGTTGGTTGAAATGAAAAGACTGAAATGAGTTTCCAAGTGTAGCTGATAAACGGAACAGGCGCCAGTTCAAGTGTACAGTATAAACTGTTGAAGCGTAAACACTGAAAGCAGGTGGAGTAAACTGTGTAAATGTGTGTGAATGGAGGAAGCGTTGGAGTTAGAAGAGCTGAAGAAGTTTCATTGTGAGGATCTGAGACCTGGAACGTTTTGAAGTGTCATCTGGAGAATAAAAATCCGGTTGGCAGTTGTTGACATAATGTTGAAAATGTGATACTGCGAGAGACAACGAGTTTGTCGATATGTTGAATCAAATATTATGTTTGGGGTGTGAGACACGTATGAAGTTCTCGTTTTTTAGAAAGTTGAACAGTTGAAGTTTTGAGTGCTTAGAGACGGAGTAATAACAAAGATATAAAACTAAAACTCTAAACTTTAGATTTCGGCCTTTGACTCTTAGTTGTGTCGCAAAGACAGAAAAGTTTTCAGGTGAACAGATGATGATGACTTGTCTCACCTGAATGTCACTTGCTTCCTCAGACTCAGACTGGGGTAAAGACAGGAGATGCTGACGAGCTGTGGAGCTCTGTCTCTGGGTAAACTCTGCTCACTGTCCCCCCTTGTCCTCTGGACTTCTGTCCTCTGAGACAGCCGAGTCAAACCGTCACTCTGATCTTCAGAGCTGGCTAAAACTGTCTGAACCTCTCCAGCTGAGAAAAGTTCACCTTCGTATGGAGGAGCACTGGGACATCTGAGGGCAGTACGAAGGTATTTTGTTAACTTTATAAAGTCGTGTGTGAGAAAGTTTCATTCTCGAAAAGGTTCCCCAACAGGAAAAAGAAAAACTTTGCAGAGCAGAGTCCTGCTGTCAGATATCAGCTGTCTGGAGACATGTTAAAGATGACTTCTCGCTCACCTGAAACTATTTAGAAATATTAATATTGCTGCTGCTAATACTGTGTCATCAGAGCAACATGAAGTTTAAACTGATTTGTCAGATTATTTTTTCAGTCTGACAAGAATAACACATTCACATTATGCAAGTTTAAATATTCAACACCTGGATGAATGACTTTCCTACCTGAAACAAACACAGGGCATCAGCAGACAGTACCTCGAGTTCACAGAGTCCAAACACCACAGGTCTGAATCTTCCTCCTCTCTTTCCCTCCCATAGACTCTGGGGGAGGCAGTCGGTCTGAAGATGACGGTATCCAACACTCTGATCCCATCAATCTTATCACTGTGATGAGTGTTCACCTGGTTTTCTTCCTCCTCACCTATTTGCCCCTCCCTCTCCTCTTCCCCTGGGGGGGGGGGGGTTTGAGCCTCAGGTGGTTCATAAGTGTATGTGTTACAAGACCACCTGAACACCTGAGATCAAAGGTCGACTATCAACTTTGTAATAATGTCATCACATCTGCGGCTGCACGTCTTGGAGAGGAGCAGAGGTGACAGCTGATCAACACGTCTTGGTGAAACAGGTATTGGGGAAAGCAGTCCCAGATGATCTGGTAAACCCAAATTAGTAGTGTGGATGAACTGGGAAAGTCTGGCAAGGCCTCTTTCAAATGAGGTCTTCAACTCCCACCTTCATTTCTGCTTCATCCCAGTGAATTTTGGGGACATGAAATCTGAGTAAACCATGTTCAAATCCTCCATTGTGGAGGAGAATGCTCAGAGTTGTGGCCAGAAGATTATCAGTTCCTGACTTGGTGTCAAACAGAGAACCTGCAGGTGGAAAACAGCAGTGAAGGAGGCCATCAATCTGAAGAAGGAAACCACACCAAACGGTTAGTCCAGGTGAATCCTTATGTAGCAGACAGGTATCAGGAGGTCTGAACAACTGCAGCTTCTGAGGAACAAAAACTCGGGTTTTGGAAGCGTTAAGAAGGCCACGGAGAAGGACTTTCAATTGGTCTCAGAGACGATCCGATAAACCATCAAAAGGGCGAGACAGGACTTTGTTCAGGCTGTTTTAAGCAGGGAGGAGAACTGCTGACCTGGACTGAGGATACTGTTGGATGGTGGAAGGAAACCCTTTGAGGAACTCCTGAAGCTGACTGACTTGTCCCCCATACAGGAGACAGGGCTTCAAGACTTGGGGGAAGACTTGTCCATTGACAGAGGTCAGAGGTTGTTTCAAAAGGTCTACAGTGGCACCAGGTGTGGAAAAGATTCACCCTGGGATACTGAAGAATCCAGACATTGTTGAACTGTCTTGGTTGACTCCTTACTGTTTCATGGAAGTTGGGGACAGTAACTCTGGAATAGAAGACCAGAGTAGTGGTTCACATTTTAAAGAAGGGGACCGGACCTCCAGCTAAGAGGGTATCACACTGATCAACCTCCCTGGGAAAACTTCTGTCACGCTGCTGAAAGGAGACTCTGGCTGATTGTTGAATCTCAGATTCACGAGGACTAATGTGCATTCTGTCCTGGTCCTGGATCACTGGATCAGCTGTTTACTCTTGAACTCACTACGTTGAAAGCTGAGTTCAAATATGTGTTCTCAGCAGGAAGTCAAACAGGTTCTAAGTGGGTTTTGGATTCCACTAGGGTGGATCCTGTCACAGATCTGAGACTGTTTACCTATCTGTCTGTTCACCCATCTATTTGTTTACCTGTTTGTTTACTTTTCTGTCTCTTTATCTGTCTGTCTCACCTGAGCGTGCTCAGTCTGGTGGTCAGAATCAGATCTGGATCAGATCCATCTTTCCTGGTCTGACCGATCAATCCTCCATCCAGACCTCTGCAATAGAAACACAAGAAATCTCACCAGTATGACCATAATGACGAGTAGAAGCAGAGTAGAACCTGAAACAGTCACATGACTCTTTAATGGTCACTTAAAAAAACACATAGATGTTCAGTTATATATTTCTCAGTCACTTGGGCAAGTCCGATATGGAGGCTTTGACAAAGTCAAGAAATTAAACTTTTCCTGTTTATTTTAACGTCATGGTTTTTGTGTTTTTAATTATTTAAATTTTAATGTTCAGTTTTTAGTCATTTTTAATTTTGAAAAATCATTTTAAGTAATTTTGCCCACCACCAAAAATAAAGCCACCTGATTGAATACTGGTGCCCCTTTCAGATTGATTAACAGGTCTGTTAATGCGGTGAGTAATAAAGCTTTAATAAAGTTTTCTGACAACGTTAACAGTTTAATTACATCATCACCTGACGTCCATTAGCAGAGCGTCCTGCTGATGTGGGGCAGAACTCAGCATCTTTGTGATGACAGTCACATCATGAAACGCCTCTGAGGTCCAAGGTCGAATCAGCACATTTTTCTACCTCCTGCAAAATAATATACGTGTATTGAGCCAAGGAACTAAGATTAATACAGTCCTGGTTAAAATTAATGGTACCTCTGAATTTTAAGTAAAGAATTTAGAATATGTTCAGAAATAAATGCAATTTTGTATAATCAAAATATTTTAATAAAATTTCCAAAGTAACTGATCAAAAAAAACTCTTTCATATAGTGAAATCAAACAAAAATACAAACATAAAATGTATGCTGCACACAATTATTGTCCCCTTTTGATGAATTTAAATTAGTTCCTCAAACAAATTAAAAAATAAATAAGACTCACCAGTGCTTTATTTTCACATGTACTGAATTAACCAATGAATAATGGTTTTACCCCAAAAAAGGGGCTGATTATTTCCAGTTTCTTTTTCACAATGGCAAAGACAAGAGGGCTGTTTGAGAGCATCAGAAATGACGTTATCAAAAAAAACGAACAATTCCAAAGGCTACAAGGCAATCGCCAAAGATCTTCAAGTCCCTGTTTCAACAGTTTCTAAAGAAGTTTCACAGTCATAAAAATGTTAAGACGCTTCCAGGATGTGGTGCTAAGAAGAAAACTCAATGAGAGAAGTCTGTGAAGGTTGATGCTGATTGTGGAAAAAAGTCCACACAAGACATCTAAACAGCTTCAGGCTGACCTTAATCAATCTGGAGTGGTGGTTTCATCTAGTTTGTAACAAACCAGTCCATTAGAAGCAGTAACTTGCAAATGTCCTGAACCCAAAGAAAAACAAGCTCAAAAGGCATCACAAAGAGATAGAAGACCCTGAGGTCAATTTACTACAAATATTTACCTATTAAATAAAACCACTGAATGTAATAGTACTGTCACTGAAAACTAGTCGACCAAATAACTTCTAGATGTGATAGAACTATATTAATACTACATAGAAACAAATTTTGGTTCCAAGAAAGTGAAAACTAGTGGAGATAATATTAAAAAAGGAAAGAGTCTTTGTTTGGGTAAAAAAATTAATTCAGTTACTGTAAAACTTTCAACTCTTTGCATGAATACATATTGTAAATTATCCTTAGGGTTTCTTGGTTGTTCAATACAAATTTCAATCCAACTTAGTGAAAAATAAGCAATTGTGAGGCTGAGAATACAAATACAAAGAATCACAGAAATTATTAAATTCAGCTCCAGGGGCTAAACTTCATAGATTCATAACTATAAAAGTATTTGGAATAGAGTTATAGGATTTTGCAGGGTCCCGTGAATTTAATAGAAGTTTTTACATGAATTTTTTTAAGACAATCCAGGACGTGAACTGGGAAAAGTTCTGAAATGTTGGTGAGTTGGCATGGAATGACCCCATATGAAAAGTGACCTCAGAACTTATGTTATGATTTGGCACTATGTAAATAAAATGGACTTGACTTAACTTGTTTTAACAAAGGTCGTTAGTACTACTATTACTGTTAGTACTACTACTTAAATCTATGAATTTAATGATTTAACCTGTCCACCAGGGAGACTTGTTTGTGACTTTACCGTCCTTTAGTTTTGAGTCAGTTTTTGTTTTCTTAGTTCTAACCAGGGATTTTTAAACATACTTATTCCTTTAAGATGATACTGTCTCCCTCTATTCACAATCACTACTGCAGTGCCCGTTCAAAATGTGCATTTTGGTAGGGCAACATTCCATGACGCCACACGATGTCTCATAAACTGTGACATTGTGCGCCAGAATCCAGGACTCGATTGTGATGTCGTAGAACCCTTTGTCAGTTGGATGGTTGTTGTTGTTGTTTTTTATTTCTGTATTTTTAATTTTCTTGAGAACCGCTCACCCAAAAAACTTCACAGTTAACACTGCACTTCCTTGGGTCCTCAGCATCATACCCCCCAAGGTTGAAGTTGATCGGATGAGATGTTGTCAAGAAAATCAAAATACAGACAGACAGACAGACAGCGATCTATCCATTTATTAGTAGGTTTATAGATAAATCTCAGTACTACATCCTACTGTAATACTTTAGATAATAAAGTTTTTCTAACATCTTTGAACCTGAATTATCTAAGTTTTACCTTCATTTATCTACCTAGGTTAGGGGGAGACATTAAGGTAAAAGACAGTAATGTGTTAAGATTTAAATAATTAAGTAATAAATTAACATGAAAGCATCTCTTATTATTTGCCCTGGACCGTGTTAAAATAAATGAACTGCTTTAATGCCATTCATGGGGAGAGAGAAACACAAGGTCTCTCTCTTACTGGTTAGGTTTAGAGTTAGTCAGTTGTCTGTTTTTCAGGTCAGAGTTCAAATTGACATTAGAGGGTCAACATGAGGAAATAACAACTCAAGTATTGTTCTTATTAGATGATAATAACAGATCTAAATGATTTATTATTCATTAATGCAGTCATTAGTTGACACTTATAAACTCTATAAACTGTGGGTGAATTAATATTATTAATTATTAATTATTAATATTATGAATTAATGTGTAAATTAATGGGAAAGTCACTTAAACCCCTTAAAATCTATTTTATTTGATAATTATGGATTTTTTTTAAAAATGGAAATGTTTTTAAGCAGTTTAGTTTGTGGTTTTAATAATCCCTGATATACACTAACAACCCCTTACCTAATTAAGTTGTCAAACAGGTACTTCCAATTAATTTGTAAATAAAGGAGAAAGTCATGTACCCCCTTCACTTAATTTGTTAATTAAGGGCTTTTCAGAGTAAGGCTCATTTTTAAGGTCTTTTGTGTTTGTCTTCTTTTGTGAAATTAAAGGATCGTAGGTGTTTGGTCAGAGCAAATAAGATGAAACTCATCAATTCATTTATACTGTAAGTGCCTACATTTTATAAACTGTGTAAATTATCAGAGGTTAAATGAACTGGAAAAAAAATCTAAAGAGTTCAGACCAGAGTCCAGATGGATAAACAACCTGAAAGTTGTTTAATTAATGTCTTATACCTGATGTATAAAGCACCAGCACCAACGATTTATTAGCCACTGAGAAAGTCATAACTGATAAACTCGTTATAAATATTGACTTATTAGAAAATGATACCAAAATTTATTATGACCAGGTTTAACATCAGTCTGATTCATCTGATGCTGACAAACATCAGATCTTTGATAAACTTCTATAAACCTGAACATCATCAAACTAAAACTCTGAGGAGATGAAAATCTGACAAAAACTTGAGGAGACAAACTTGTGTTTCAGATGTTGTGTCTCATGTTTCTGCAGTATGTGGACTCTGAGAACGAAATGTCTCTGAGTCCCAGGTTTAAGATTTCTAACGCTTCTATTCAAACTCTGTTAAACTGCCGGAGGACACAAGCTGAGACAGATACAGGAGCTGAGGAAGGATCGTCCCTTTATCTATAAAACCATTAACACCAGTCTCTCACTCCAAGTTTATCCTGTAAACAGAACTACACCTTTGCAGTTTAATCCACCTGTTCTTCATAAAGGCGACTGTCCTAATGTCTAATGTTTCTGTTGTTGGTGCCGTAGTGAAGTTTTCTGTGAAAGATTAATGTTATTTATTTATTATTTAGTTATTTACTGTTGGTGTGTTTCATATGTTTATTTTTCAGCTGTAGACGTCTCGTCATTGTTCTTTAATAACCACATTTAATATCATATCATACTGATCTAATTAAGATTAAGATTAAATTTAATTGTCCCAAAGGAAATTTGTCTTGGGCGTATACTGCATCTGCTGTTGAAAAAACAAATAACATAATACATAGTACATGCACATTTGTCATCCATATACACACGCAAACACACAAACACACAGCAAATCCACACACTCTTACACACTCTTACTAACCATTGTACATTCCCTTCATACAATGTATCTTCTTCCAGAATAAATAGGTACAGTGTTAAGATAAATAAATAATAAAAAAAAACAGCTTACATGGCTTTGACTAGCTTTTTGTTTAAAGCTTTGATGGATAGGGGGACAAAGGAGTTCTTAAAACCTTTCATCCTGCACTTGAGGATTCTAAAGCGTTAATGCCTGAGGGGAGAAGCTGGTACTCAGGGTGGACGACATTGGTGTGGTCGGAAATGTATTAATTCAGGATTTCAGCTGTACACCAAGGTTCCCAGGCATTGCAGCCTGGTTCGCAAACCAGGCTACTATGCCATTGAAAATTATGCTATCAACTACAGCATGGTAGAAGAGAAGAAACGCTTTCTGGTTAACACCAAAGGGGCCTCAATCTGCAGAAAAAGTCCAATCCCGTTTGAACCCTACAGCAGACATTATCTACCCGAAGTGGTGCACAGGGTGAATAGGACTGGTGAGCTAACGCACCCCTGAGGGGTGCAGTGCATCAAACAGGTTCCTGTTCACCGTGACCTGTTGGGTGTAAGAACCATTATTTCTATTGGGTCAGAAATGAATGGTACCGCTTGATAATGAATGAGTTGACATTCATCTGCTGCAGTGTCTTCAGGAGAACATGACGTTGCAAAGTATCAAAAGCTGAACTGAAATCCACAGACAAAAGTGTAGCATAGGTCCTGGGCTTCTCTAGATGTTTAGTCACTAGGTGGACCGTGCTGTTGATTGCATCATCAATTTGTTGCTGTCAGTAAATTAATATCAGCTGATATAAGCTGAACTGTCCCTTTAAACACTGAGCATCAATTTTTGTTAATTCTCAGTTATAATGATATAAATATACTCCAATAAAAATCACAGTAATAATTATCATCATCATCATCATCAGCATCATTACAAAAGTTTTTTCCGTCTTTGGTTTTTTGAACCACCTCCTGATTTTATTCATAACTGCTGAAATAATCTCTGCGTTTCTGTCTTTACTCTCTGACTCTCTGAGATTTTACCTGTACAGGTAGACTGGACGTGGGTGGGGCTTCACACAGTTCTGACCATATGTCTCTTTGTGCTTCTAATGTGACACCTGATCCAGGTACAGGTACAGGTACACAGTGTTCCTGTCAGGGAAAACATGTGAACTACTGCCCTCATCAATAACTGATAATCACATATGAATTACTGATGATCCCAGATCAATAAATGAAAATCAAACATCAATAACTGATAATTGCTGATCAATAACTGATCATCACACATCAATAATTGATAATCACACATGACTAACCGATTTTCACTCATCAATAACTGATAATTGCTGATCAATAACTGATCACCACACATCAATAACTGACAATCACTGATCTATAACTGATGATCATGAATCAAACTGATTCATCAGGTGAAAAACTGAAGTTAAGTACTGTTTTGTGTTAAATACTTTCACTACATTAAACTCAGAGTTGAATGAACTGAGGATCTGCTGCTGACTGCGACCAGACGTGGTTTGAATCTGTGCTTCACTGTACGGACTGAAGGGGGCGCCGACGCGCCTCTACGTCTCTAACTAACTTCCGTTAGAGAAGAAGAAGAAGAAGCCCCGGAAGCAGGCGATAGTAGCAGCCAGCGTTAGCATCAGCTGTTCGGCAGGAAAAAAATCAGTCAGGTGTTGTTATTCTGAGATTCTGATGTTTAGAACTACACACCTTAAAACTGCTGTGGAACTACACCTGCCAGTTGCTAATAGGAGAGGAAACACACTGACGGTAATATTAAAAAGCTAACTGCTAACTGTTACCGGTGTTTTGTCAAAATCTGTTTCCTTCCGAACTCTGAGACTTTAAACACCTGAGCACAGAGTTATCCCCACCTGTCACCTGCCACATGTACCTTACACTTAACGCACAGTACACCTTTTATACGGCGCAAAGAAACATTAAAAAGAAAGGGAACGGATTTTATTACAACACCTGTTACAGCTGCTGCTAGCTAACGGCGCCAGAGAGATGCGAACAGTTTTTATTTTGACAGTTTAACAGATTAAGTGTAAAGTGTTAGGATGGTTAGTCTGAAGCTATCTGATGCTAACTGAAACAAACTGTCTGATAAACTCTGAACTGCACTTTAATAATTTATAATCTGAAGAGTCGGTCTGAGGTTACAGTGATTTAATGCTGTGTGATTAGTCTCTCATTAACCCTGTCTGTCTCTGTTTCCTGTCCTCAGGGTCTGCAGAGTTCTCAGGGTCTTCAGAGTCCTCAGTGTCTCTGATGATATGAGCAGCTCTGTAAGTTGAATTCTTTTTCTCGCTTGCAGTTTGTAGTTTGATCTGCATCAGCTGAACATGTTTCATCACTTCATTTGTTCATCACTTCATTACTTCATCTGAATTGAATAATCTGTGATCTTTATCTAACCTTCAGTAAAGATCTCAGATCAGTGAACCAACATTAAAAGTTTAAACATCAGAGATGATGGGTCTTATCAATACTTCCCATCAGTCCAGTGCTTCATCAATAATCTTATGAGTTCTTTTTATTACTGTGCAAAGAAAACTCAAAAAAAATCTAGAAACAGGATTTATTAAAATGTATTTATAATTTTTATATAGAGCTAAATCAATTAGTTGATTAATTGATTAGTCAATCGACCCAAATTAATCAGCTACTATTCTAGCAATTGATTAATTGTCTGATTTGGTTCCATCTTCCTAAATGTTTTTTTGTTTTACGATAAACTGAAAATAAGACATCTTAAGATTTTTTACAACTTTCAAAACAAATCATCAGTTAATCAAGACAATCTGCAGGTTAATCAATAACGAGAACAAAATGTTATTTCTAGAGCATCACCAGTAATATGTACAGACACAATCCCAAAATGACCAGAAGAATATTTGCCTGGAAACATGTGACACTAACCTGTGTTTGTCTACAATTACCTGAGAGTCTAATAAGCTGTGGTTTCTTTCTGAACTGGAGGAAACTTCTCAACAGCTGTTTCACATGAGTTGCTGTGATCAAGGTTTTACAAGATGCACAGTAACCAGGGTAGTAAGCAACTAACCCTCTTCTTCATTACTTATCATTTTCTCAGTCAATTATATAATGTGTCCAAGGTGAACAAGGATGGAGATGATGCCGTCTGTACGAAAGTAACTAATGCTGAAGTCATTTTTTCACTCTGCTGATCTCAGTCCTGTGTGACATTTATTATATTACATTACAATAGTAATCTGTTAAATACCTGCAGATCTGACCTGAGATCAGTTGTACATTTCTCTGACAGTTCAAGCTTTTCACTGAGGGACTGACATCATCACATTAATCATTATGACTAACTGTCTCTGCATTTAATGGTAGACAGGTGACTGGTCTGTGTCATCTCTGTGAAGGTGAAATAGAATAATCACCAGTGTGCAAGAGATTTAAAATAAATGAGGATTATGGATTATAGATTTGATTTTAAATATTTTATCTATTTATAAACAGTGTTACAAGTAAAGTGTTGATCAGGCTGGTGCGTTTTATCACACAAACCCTTAATTATACATAAATCACCAGTTTACCAAGTAGCCCATCGATTGTCATGGAATCCCCTTCAGTTATGTATTGATTTTGAATTGATTATTGCAGCTGGTGATTATTCAAGAGAGATGATAAGATTAAACTTTATTGATTCCCAACAGGGGAAATTTGCTTGTTACAGCAGCTCAAAGGTAGAGGAAAAAAGAGTTGAGTGGGTGATAAATAAAAACTATATACACTTACCACATGAACAGATATGATCTGCTGGTAATACGCTTGGATATTGCACTGGAAATTAGGTAATTGCACAAAAAGGGAAAAAAAATGGTAAAAAGTGTTATTGCACAAGGGTGAAACATAAAATAAATATGATGATAAATAAATGAGAAAATGATAAATAAAGTAAGCCTAACCCTAACCCTAACCCTAAGTAGCTGTGGTTTTATAAGTAGTGGGTGATGGTGAAAGACACAACAACAATGCCACAGTGTGCTGCTGTTAAAAAGTCTGACTGCCATCGCTAGCGCTCCTTACAATGTGGGTGTAGCAGTCTATTGCTGAAGGACCTGTTTAAGGCCCCACAGTCTGATGCAGGGGATGAGAGATGTTGTCTAAGATGGATGACAACTTGGCTAACATCCTCCTCTCATCCACTTCCTCTCTAATCTAGAGGACAGTCCAGGGCAGAGCAAGTCCTCTTAGCCAGTTTATTGAGTCTTTTTTCTGTTTCCGTGCTTCAACCTCCCCAGCAGACCACTGTGTAGAAGACTGCTGATGCCACAACAGTGTAATAAAATATTCTTATCCTGCACCCTCCAAAGGACCTTAGTCTCCTCAGCAGATGGAGATGATTTTGTTCCTTTTTGTACAGGGCATCTGTGTTTTCTTCCTAGTCCAGTTTATTGTTTAGGTGAACACCCCGGTACTTGTACATTCCCTCCATCTTGATATCGATTCCCTGGAAGTTTCACTGGTGTAGTCTGGGGCATCTTCTTGCGGAAGTCTATCACCGTATCCACAGTCCACGCAGCCAGGTGGCAGTCTACTCCCACTCCCTCTAGCTTCCCCCTGAGCAGTGATGGCTGTATTGTTCTGAAGACCCTGGAAAAGTCAAAAACCATGACTCTTGCAGTGCTCCCAGGGTTCTCAAGGTGTGAGAAGGATCTGTGCAGTAGGTAGATGACTGTCTCATCCACCTCAATGCCCAGTTGATAGGCGAATTTCAGGGGGTCCAGCTTTGAGCTCACCTGGGGTCGAAGTCGGTTGAGCACGATCCTTTCCATGGTCTTCATCAAGTGAGAGCTTAAGGCCATCAGTCTGAAGTGGTTGGGCTCCCTGGGGTGCACAGTCTTCACTGGAACCACACAGGATGTTTTCCACAGGACTAGAGCTTTCTCCAGACTAAGAGTCAGATTGAAAATGTGCAGAACTAACATGCACTGTAACTGTTTAACGGATCTGAGCCTTTTTGATTTAATAAGATCAGACTTCTAGACAGATACCTGACCAGTCCTAAATAGTTTGGTGAACATGACTCCAGGTTACCTGATCAGGTGGACGAAGCCCTGCCCACAGCTGTGATGTTATCTCTGTGTGTGTTCAGGCTCAGAGGAAGAGGAGGACCACGGGGAGTCCTCTGGTTTCCAGACCCAGCACCAAGACCAGCAGATCGGCTAACGCTAGGAGGACGGCTAACGCTAATAGAGCAGCTAACAGGACGGCTAGCAGGACAGCTAGTGTAAGCAGGATGCCTGATGGTGACACTGCCCCCCGCACAGAGACCATCGATGTGATGGACAACACTGAGGACAGTCAGTACAGATCAATATTCTTCTCTTATTGATTAGTGTTGTCAGGATGAACCATTAATCAATAATAATACTCGTGATAAAACTGATTCAGATACATTGATACAGAGCCACAGTTCTGATCTGTGATCAGTAATCAATTACACAGTAGAAAATATTTTGAAATAAGTCTGTCCTTGAAACACCAAATAAACTGACCCAGGAGCAGCCTTAAAGTGATGTTCACAGAAATAAACTTTTATTTACTTGCTCACATAATCAATAACTGATGTATATGTGTTCAGATAATAAATAACTGATGTGTTCAGGTGTGGAGGAGGTGGTGGATCTGACCTGTGAAGGATCAGAAGCTGCTGTGGTTGACCTCACAAACAACGACTCAGTACTGGTAATATCATATATAACGTGTATATATGTGTGTGTATATATGTGTATGTATGTGTGTGTATATATGTATACGTATATGTATGTTGGTTAGTTAGTCAGTCAATCAGTATCTGTGTGTTCAGAGTTTAACAGTTTATGTTGTTGATGTAAAAACTGATTCTTCTTCTCCTGTTTCTGCTGCTGCTGTGATCCAGCTGGTGGACGAAGGTAAAACCTGTTTCAGACGACATGTTGTTATAAAGTTTATTTAAAGGGACAGTCCAACATCTGTCTGGGTGTCCTCCATCAGGTCCTCAGAACAGGCGAGTCCCAACAGGTGAGAGTTACATCGTCAGCAGTGATGAAGACGAGGACACACCCCCTGTCCTCAAGGCAGCCATGGTGTCCTCTGTACACACCTCCAGGTATTAGACTGATCCCACTCCCCTGCACACACTTCCAGGTATTACTGTTCCATCATAACATTATCTTTATATCAGAACCAGGTATTAGAGCCCAGTATTCTTCCACTAGTTTTGGGATCAGTCTGTTGTTACGGTAGAATGAGTAGAGTGTAAACTAACAGTAGACTCAGTAGAGTCCCCCTCTCTGTGTTTCAGGTCGACTCCGGGGATGGTCAGCTGTCCCGTCTGTCTGGACTCATATTCTGAGGTGAGACTAGCACACTTGATACACATCTGGAGAGCAGTTAGAGTCCTGCGCTCAACTTGGCTGGTTTGGACATAAGGTAGAATCCTGTGCTCTGATTGGCTGTTATTTCCTCCACAGATCATCGACAGCGGCCGATTGGTTGTTTCCACTAAATGTGGTCACGTGTTCTGCAGTCAGTGTCTAAGAGACGCTTTGACATCATCACACACCTGTCCTACCTGCAGGAAGAGACTCACCCACCGCCAGTACCATCCCCTCTACATCTGACATCACTTTGACATTACCACAAACCTTAACTGCTGTTGGACGACATATTTCCAGTAACATCATCAGATGTTTTTCGCTGCTCAAACTTTTTTATTATTTCAGGTTTTTTTTTTTTTTTTTTAAATCAGAAACATGAAACCTTGAGTCAGAGTTGATTGATTATTGCTTGATAATTGATATGTTTTCGTTCTTCAGTTTTCAACTCAGACTTGTGTTTACGTCTCTGATCGTCTCTTTAAATGTTAATTTTCTCATGCAATTCCTTCATGTGTAAAAGTAGAAATAAATTCTATTGATTTCTGTGAAAACAGTTTGTGTTTTATAGTTTTGATTCCGGTTGAAATGTCATCAGAAGAACCAATCATGGTTCACACATGTAACGTCTGATTTATATAACGCTGTAACACACAGCCAGTCCAATACATCTGAGCTCTGGTTTACACAGCAGATTACCGGGTAAACCAGTACTGGAAGAAGTGCTCAGATCTTCTACTAGTAAAAGTACTAATACCACAGAGTAGAAATACTCTTACAAGTAAAAGTCCTTCATTTAAAACTTTACTGAAGGTTCGTCATCAAAATAAACTTGAAATATCAAAAGTAAAAGAATTTGTTATGCAGATTAATGTATATTACTGGATTATAATCATTGATGCACTCATCACTTTAATGTTGTAGCTGGTGAAGGTGCAGCTGCTTTAATGACTTTATACTAATACTTTATACTAATACATCATTTATTTACAACTATATTTTTATTAATCATCTGAATCTGAAACCAGTAACTGCAGCTACCATATATAATGCAGTGCAGCAAACAGTACAATATATTGGAGTACAAGAAGAAAGTAGCAGAAAATGGAAATACTGAATTAATGCCCAAGTACCTCAACAGTGTGGTAAAGAACAGTGTTGAGGTACTTAGTTCCTTCGCTCTGTTGGACTCAAGTAGAAGCAGTGAGGAGGAGCTGCAGGTGGACTGAAATCTGTTCAGAGTATCTCAACTGTCTTTCTGTGTGAAATTTAAAAACTTAAGGCCCTGTTCAGACATGGCATTGACATGCTTTGAGGGTGATCTGATCGCAAGTGAACAGCTCTAAGTACAGGTGCAAATGCACCCAAGGAACATCGAGGAAACATTGAGATCTGATTGCTCAGACCGCATTTGGAGGTGGTCTGGGACACATATGGCCACATATGTTTAGCAGTGTGTATGTGAATGTGTCCTGGGCCACATTAAAGGACCACCTACTCAACTGACATCCTCTGCGTAAGCAGATGTACGTATTCATTCGTATACACATACAAGTCGTACAAATCTCGTAAACTGGCTTTGTCCACGACGTCTGAAATTTTCTAGAAGCCCATAGATAGATATTTTAAGTGTGTCAAACTAGAGTGATATATTGGTCAGCTGATAAAATCGGCCAGTATTGACTTATCACAGATACATTGGTATCAGTGTGTATGTTGTCCAATATGCGCCGATATGAAAACCTTTTTTTTTACATAACATAATGCAGAAAAAGATGCTTTGGGTAATTTATAAATTGTGTCGTTGCATAGTTTGTCCAACAGAGCGCGCTCCGACTCCACTGTATACAATACTCTCAGCACTGTCCGCAGCACATGTTGCAGAATAGCGACACAGTTGAGCAGACGGTGGTGCTGAGTCAGGGGGTGTCTTCCCGGTTAACTAGTTGTTAAATAGTTTACTAGTTTGTGAATTACATGGCTTGAAAGTTAATAATCAATGACCAGTGTAACCAGTATTACCCTAACACACACACACACACACACACATATATTTAAATATCAGCTGACGTATCGATTAATTTATTTTTTTTGTGACTGATCGGGCTCTAGGTCCTACATCTAGAACATGCCATGGAGAAGACCCACTCTGCATTGTTTTTTTATTTCTTCTTCTAATTTCCGGAAGACGAGGCACAGGAAGTGCATTGCTGCCTCCCGCCGGTTAAAATTAACGACACATTTGGTCTTTGGAAATAGAAACGATTTAATTGTTTATTTGCATATAGAGCGCGGAGGTGACGTCTGATCACAAGTCGTCACTAATGCCACGTGTGAACCGACGTCTTTACAGCGATCCACCTGTGATCGGATCGACTGAGACGCATGTTAATCCGGGTCTGAACAGGGCCTTATTTCCCACAGAAGTAACAAAGTTCTTTCTCTGAAAACAACTAACAGTCTTATAGGATTTGATAAGTAATCAATAGTTAGATTAGTCAGATGGAGATTGTTTGTAGTTTAAAAAGCGATCATCATATGAGGAAGTCAAAATGTGTTTACATGTATCAGTGATTAAAAAATATAGAAATTTATAATAAAACACTCTGAAAGAGGCTGCGATGTGTATTTCTACACTGTGGTACTGGTACTTTTACTGTAGTAAAGTACCTGAATATTTCATCTACCACTGCTGCTGTTCAGTTTGTTTTCATGTTGAGCTTCATCTTGTGACTCTGACTCACTGCAGACTTACGGGTCACAAGACTGATGACTCACTGTCACCTGACCCAAACACTGCTGCTGATTGGCTGCTGAGTGACGTAAACTTCTGGAAATATAGAGCTAAAAAAAAAAAGAAAAGAGTTCATATGTCCAAAAATAAACTAAAAATTACAGCTCATAGATCAGTGAATTACAGTCAGTGAAATGATCTGAAGCGTTTACATGCGAGAACAAGGCAGAAACAAAAATAAAAACACAAATGCGCAGTCAACAGGAGGATTAATGTAAGAAGCTCGTGTGCAGGAGCAATAAATGACTACAAAGAGTAAAGAAAAGTGAAGATGTATGTTCATGTTATTTCACTCAATCTCAGGTTTTAAAAGTATTTCAGGTCTTCAGTGATTTCTTGTGTAATTCTGTTTAATGAAATTGAAGAGCTGAGTATCATTAAACAGGGTTAGTTTTTGTTCCTAAAGATACATTTTATTTATTTTACACAAAATTAAAAGTCAGCAGCAAAAGAAAAATAAAAAAACAGACACAGAGAACAGAAAAATAACTTAGAAAAAACAGAATGCTATAAACTTTGTGAAAATTAGCATGAAAAACTAAAATAAGACATTTCAAATACAATATAGACCATGAAAAAATAGTACGAGTATGGACACAAAAAATATCACAAATGAAGTGATAAAATGAGAAAAAGATTAAAAAGATAAAATCCCAGTTTGTTTAAACAATTTAAAATATCACCATTAAATCACAAAACCTGTTAATATTCAGTTATATAATAACATTAATAATAATAATATTAATAATATCTGATGCCAGTGACACATTTATTGGTGGAGATCATCCATGTATAAGTCACAGTGTGTTAGAAACTTTAACACCTGGAAATTATGTTAAAAACAACATTATTAACAAACAAGGTGAAAGAGGTTTCCTTCAAAATAGGGTTAGGATTAGGGTTAGGTTAAAACCAATATTTGTTTATGAAAATAGTTGCTTTGTTGACTAACTAATTGATTAATTGATTAATGGTAATCTCTTAAAGGATAATGACTTTGTTCACAGAAGAAATTAAATGGTGGACTTCAAAGATAAACTTGTGACATTTTATATATTGTGGATCCTCTTTTGATTTTTAGGAAGTATCACCCACACCAGCAAGTCAAACCACAAACTTAATTTCAGTGTTTATAATGCCACTTTTAGTTTATATCAGGACACCCTGAAACTGAGTCAGAACAACAGGTCATATAAACTGTATCATATAAAAACCCTCAAACACAATAACAAAATGTATGACTTATTTTTATATCAGCCTTAGCAGATAGCATACATCCCGTTTCCCCGTGTCTTTAATGTAAATTCTACTTTATCCATTAGACTATATTAAAAAAATTATTATGTTTTTTTTTGTTTGTTGAATTGATAGTTTAATGAATCGAAAAGTTTATTGTGACAACAGCATGACAGAGCTAGATTTAGTGAACTCTGATAAAGTGTTAGAACTCTATTAAACTTGTCTGTTTACATGTCAGGCTCTATGGAAACACATTATATTTAGATGTTTAATCCTAAAACTTTACATATAAATGTTTAATATCATTCAAAGATTTAAACATGAGTAGTTAGCCATCTTGTCTCAATACGGTGATTCAGCGGTATTGTTTCTCATTCTGAACTTTATACAGAATCAATCTGATTGGTCCACAGACAGCGGGGAAATCCCCTCATTGGAATGTGCTTAGTCATTCCTCGGCTTCTCATTGGTCGACTGGGCGGGGCTCCGTGAGGACAACCAATTAGGGGCTTTGTCAATATTTACGTCTCCAGACAACTGTGACGTTTGTTGCGGAAGTAAACATAAACTAAACTGAGAGGATTTACCGCTGCGTCACAAAGTTTCTCACTTTGTTTCAGAGCCTGTAAAAGTGTGCGATTTCTTCCCGGAGTCTAGTTCATTGTGAGCGGTCAGCGCAGAGTCCGAGTGTTCAGTGTTTGGCTTAGTTTGGTCCGGTTCGGAGTTTTGTAAAAGTGTGTGTTTTCAGCTCGGGATTTGGTTCGGTTTGGTCCGGTCCAGAGTGTGTAGTGTACCTAGTTCCCACAGCAGGATGTCAGTGACGGTGAAGGCCTACCTGTTGGGAAAAGATGAGTCGGTGAAAGAGATCCGGAGGTTCGCGGTGGATCAGGATGTTTCCTGCAGCTTCGAGTACCTGAGCAGGAAAACCGCAGGAGTCTTTAATAACCTGAAAAACAACGGGTTTAACATGTATTACAGAGGTAAGATATTTAAATTATTATATAACAATAATCTGAAAGACAACAAGGGTGAAGACGGACCAACATGTGAGTGTGTTCAGGGCAGAAACAGTATTAGATTTATTTTCTTTACTCTGGTCAGTAAAATTAAACTGACTCCTCTGGACAAAAAGGATTTAAATTTTATATAATGCTATATATATATATATACTAAAGTCATCATCACATGTTGGTGTACAAATATTATAAAACTATATAATAGCTCTAACATCATGCTATTATTGTAATGATCTAGAATAATAATTATCTTTTTATCTTAATTTAAATTTCTCCTAAAACACATTGTAGAATTAGATTCTCATGAATTGCTCTGATTTTGTTTTTAAATGACATTTTATTTACGAAATTATCCTTTATTATAGTCTGTTTATGTACATATTCACAATACACTGTATATTTCTTTGTTTGATGTTTTCTGTAAAGGACTTTTAAACTTTTTTGGAAGGTACGACAAACTTATTATCGTTATGAATATTAAACAGAATAATCCGGATATTTTAGACAGACTAAAGTATTTCTTTATTATATTGGAGTGGAGAGGATACTGTATAATGATGATGATGATTATGATTCAGATGAAGATGGAGACCTGGTGGCGTTTTCCTCTGATGATGAACTGATGATGGGTCTGGCCTGTATGAAGGACGACACCTTCCGCCTCTTCATCAAAGGTACATGATCCACACACCTGAAACTCACCTGGACCTCACCTTCCTTCATGTTCATGTCTGTTTGAGTTAAAGATGTCTTGGATGTTCAGGATTATTACACTTTTACTTGCTTATGTACAACATATATGATATATTATTTATTATTATTATTATATACAGAATTTAAGTGTTTTCACTCTATTCCCAACGCCAATTTTAAGTCAGTGCTTTTTATTTATCTGCAGTGAAAATTAAAAGCGGTAATACAATTGTGTGTTTAAATTCCCTTCTTTTATTTTGAAAGTCATATAATGAAGAATTTTTATTCAAGAAAAATTGTGATATTGTGTTTTTATAAATAGAAGGTCACACAAACAAGTAAACAGGAAAATATTGTTTTCCTTGAAATATTCTGACTTTTTTGGTGAATATCAGATGGTGCTCGGTCGTATCGGATGAATATTATTAATTATAGATAACAATAGTATTATTATTATTTTTTATCACCAGTTAATATTCTGGTTTAATCTAGAAAATAAAAAACAAACTGCACTTTTTCTGTTTGTTTCTAATAAAGTTTTATTGAACTCTTCTAGAGAAGAAGGAGCACCGTCGGGACTTTCCTCTCCACGCCTTCCCCCCCTTCACCTTCGGCCCCCCTCTTCCTACTCCACCTGGAGCTCCTCAGCCCCCGACCCCTCACCTGGCCCCATCCCCCGCTCTGCACCCTAACGTTACCTGTGACGGCTGTGATGGTCCGGTGTTGGGAACTCGCTTCAAGTGTTCGGTTTGTCCGAACTATGACCTGTGCTCCACCTGCCAAGCCCGAGGGATGCACACTGAGCACGCTCTTCTGCCCATCTGGCACCCGTTGCAGGTGAGGGGCATCATGGGAAGGAAAAGGGCAGGGGGGGCAACAGTAACCACCAGAGGGCAGCAGCTGATATTATGATTTTAAATAATAGCAGCTGCTACAAACACAGTTAATCACAGTATTAATATAAAAATTTACATATTTTGAATATTATCTATCTCTTTTGGACATTAATTAAATTTGTTTATCAACTTCAGTTATGTACAGCTTCAGACACAAACACAGCAAACTGAGACTTTATCTCCTCGGTCTGTGAGCTTCTACCGACATTTAATTTTGTCTGTTTTTACTGTAATATTAACTTTAAATCAAAAAATCGAGAATCAAGTCAAACAGAAAACAAGGTCAATTCATAATAAAAACCTGCTATCCAGTCTGACTTCCTGCACAGATTTTTCAAATTAAAAGCCTTGCAGCAGCTGTCCAGCTACAGTAGTGACGTCATGATGGGGACATGTTTTCTAAAAATCAGTGTGAGCAAATGAGAGGAAATAAAAACATTCAAACTGTCACAGCCCTGAAACTGTAGAATTGATCACTGTTCATCCAGACTGCTGAGTCTCTAACAGGTGATCTCACCTCCGGTGACCTCATTTTACCTCATAGTACCACTTTTATTCAGCCCTGTTCTGTGACTGCCAGGAGATGATGTTTTCTAGTGTAAATATACTTCTCCGTCTGTCAACAGTGGTTTCCTCGGGGGAAGTGGATGAAGAGGATGAGACACTGCATGTGGAACCAGAACCTGAACCTGAACCAGACTCAGACCAACAATCATGACCAGGAACAGGAACAGGACCAGGACCAGGACCAGGCTGGATCCTCCAGACCTGCAGCTGACTCTGGTCAGTGTCAGGAACTGTGATCTGTCTAATCTGATTGTACTTAACCATCTAATCAATAATCAATAACTTAATGTTGTGACTGATGACCTCTGAACTCTGTTCACTAATGACATCATCAGTGACCTCTGATGTCTGTCCACAGCCTCCCAAGCCAACGTGGACTTCCTGAAGAACATTGGGGAAGGCGTGGCAGCCATGCTGAGCCCGCTGGGTGAGTGATAACACTGTTCACAACTGAGATTGATGAAGCATTCTGATTGGCTGTCACTCAGGAAGTGATGGTGCCCTTTCCAAAGTAACAGCGCAGTTTTAAGGAGTGTTACTCCATTAATCTGTTTTAGTCAGTTTAATGAGTACTACTTTACTATTTTAAATCCAGTTTGTTTTGTATTCAGAAACATAATTAGTTTTATTTTAATTATTTAAATTAAGACAGGAAATTATTCTGCTGCTTGTCACATGACAATAAGATGAAACTGAAATAGATATAAACAGGTTTTACAGACTAAACAGTTAATTGGGAAAATAACTGATTATTGATAATGACATTAAATGTTATTCGTTACCTGGCCTCAAACAGGAAGTGATGTCATGTGCAGGTATCGATGTGGACATCGATGTGGAGCATGAGGGGCAGAGGACAAAGGTGACCCCTCCCTGTCAGAGCGGGGGGGTGGAGGCCGACGTGGAGATGGATGGAGGCGGCAGTGAGGGTGGAGCCAGCGAGGGCTCAAAGGTCAGCTCATCTTCATCATCATCACCATCATCAGAAACAGCTGAGGTACGGGCCGGGTTGGACTAACGTGAGGGGCCGCGGGGCACAGACATGTTGTTAACTGAATAAATGATCAGTTGATTAATCCATTACATAAAATTAATTGGCAACAACTTTGACAATTGACAAATTATTTATGTCATTTTTTTTAATTTTTTAATATAAAAAATATAATATTCACCTGCTCCAGCTTCTTTAATATGAATCTTTGCTTGTTTCTCAGTTTTCTGCAACAGTAAACTCAACATGTTTGACATAAATATAAAACTTCTAAAAATACCAGACTCAATGTGTGAACATCAGTGCAGAGAAGTAGAGCGATGCACAGCAGAGTCACCGAGCTGGATCCAAACAGAAAGGAGTCTGTACGACCTTCTGGTGATTTCCGTTAACTGTTCAGATCAAAGTGTTTTACAGTCAGTTCACACAGGAAAACTCTCTGAGAGGAATTCATACCTGAAATTAAGAGTGAAAAGAAATTAAACATAACAATAATAATAATAATAATTATTATTATTATTATTATTAATTATTATTATTATTATTATTATTATTATTATCATAATCTAACTGGAAATGGAGAAATCTCTGTCTGTCCAACCGCTCACCCGATTGACTTAGTGATTTCATGGGTTATACTGAGGTGTTTTTTTTTTTCTTTCCCTCCAATATTTTTTCAACCTTAATTCATGTAAATGGGATAGACAAAATATTAGGAACATCTCTCAGTATAACCCAGTACAGTTGGACAGCAGCACAAATTACAGGTTCCAAAATGACCATTAAGATCAACATCCTCTTTCAAACAGATTCAATAAAAACTGATCATTATTATCCTCCTGAAGGAGGGTTTATTGCAGCTGTGTTGTATCAAACTGCATTAGTTTTATCTAGATGCACCTCATCAGTTGGCAAGTGAGTATGTGTCACAGCAATGCTTTCGAATTTGTGGTCCAGCATTTTCTGATCAGGTATCTAACAAACAGGGTCCATTATTATAATAATTATTATTAATGTCATAACAAAGCAGTGGAAATTAGATGATGATGATGATGATGATGATAGAATACCATGGAAACACAGGTTTTTGTTCAGAGATAATCCTGTGAACTCAAATTAGCCAGGTGTGAACATGACCCAGGTCTACCTGCGACTAAAATAACCAGTATGTAACCAGACTGTGACTGTGTGGTCTTCAGGTGAGCAGAGAATCTGATGAAGAGTGGACTCACCTGAGCTCCAGAGAGGTCGATCCCTCGACTGGAGAACTGCAATCCCTCCAGCCCAGGGACCAGGACCAGGACCAGGACCAGGACCAGGACCAGGACCCCCCCTCAGGAGGACACCAGGGGCTTCCGGGGGACCAGCAGGGTCCAACAGGTCTGAGGGAGGCAGCTCTGTACCCCCACCTGCCTCAAGGTAAGACCACATCCTGCACCTGAGTCTGAGCTGTTTGAGACTTTATGATGTCCCTGCTGACTTCTCCTGTCCCCCCCCCCCCAGAGGCAGACCCCCACCTGGTGGAGTCCCTGTCCCTCATGCTGTCTATGGGTTTCACTGATGAGGGGGGGTGGTTGACTCGACTCCTTCAGGCCAAAAACTTCGACATCGGAGCCGCACTCGATGCCATTCAGTACGCCAAACAGCCCCGCCCACACCAGCCCTGATGATGTCATCACTGACATCATCACCTAAACTAAACCAGTGACATAACCAGAGATCATTTATACTGTTTCCTTTTAAACTGAGACTATCTGTCACCTTATTGTTTTCATTAATCAGTTCTTTCAATCAATACTTTAACCCATCGATTAGTGTTTGTACTGCTTAATTATCTTTATTAGTCACTGACATGTTTCTGTTTTCTGTTAATCTGAACAATAAAGACATGAAGAACTGAACAGCTGTAATTTTCTTAAACTCAACGTTGAACTGATGCGCAGTCGTCTGTGTTATTGATCAGTTCTAAAGTAATCAGATCAATAAATGAAATGATGAAATATTTCATCATTTCAACTAGAACTGAATCTGTGTTTCCTCAGGTCCACAGTGTCATAACATTACATCATACAGAGATTAAACGATTACTCAACAGGAAATTAATCAGATGTTATTTTGATAATCGATTTATTTAGTCAGTTTTCAAACAAAATAGAAAATATGTGTGAGAAATAGTTTTTCTCCCGGTCATCTATGATATTTAGAGCTGCAACAATTAATCAATTCAAAGAAACTTAACTTTAACTATTCTGCTGATCGATTAACTGAGAGTCATTTTTCAGTTCTGATGGTTCTAGGTTCTCAGATGTGTTTTTGCTTTTCTCGGTTTTAATAAGGAATGACAGGAAAGTAAACTGAAGATTTTTGGGTTTTAGTTCTTGATCAAAAAAAACAAAATAATTGATGATGCGACCTTGTATCCTTGGATACAGTGACAGGAATTTTCAACAGTTTTCTGATGTTCTATAGACCAAATGATTAATTGCCAAAATAACTAATAATAAAATAACATATTTGGGTCTTGGACTGTTGATAGAATGAAAAATGCAAATGGAAGACATTGCCTCAGCCTCTGTGAAATTATGTTCCACATTTTCCACTATTGTCTGATGTTTTTTTTTTAGACTGAAGAACTACTGGATCAATAAAGAAAATAATCGTTATCCGCAGCTTTGATATGAACATCATGTCTGTATCAGTGTAGCTGATGTAAAGAAGATAATTACTGACTTACTGTTAATCAGCTCTGATTCACTGCTGCTGTTCATATGTTGTTCTAATCCCAGTTTTGTTTTTTTAAATCTGAGCTGCAACTGAACAGTATTTTCTTTGATTAAGCCGTTGATTATTTAATCAATCAGAGTCAAGTGTGACATCTTCAAATGATTAGTCTAAAACTCAAAGATCTTCACCTTACTTAGATAAAATCAGAAAAACTGAACATCTGAGACACTGGATGAGTTTTTTCATTTTAAAAAATTACTTTAACAATTAATCAATCAGCAGAATAGGACAGTCAGCTGATTTATTTTGCTCAGATTTTTAAAGTTCCTTCCACTCATGTGATGTTCAATCTTCCCTTTGATTGAAGTCTGTTCGTTTTTATTTCCGTCTGCTGAAGGATGACTGTTTCTCTGTTCTCACCTTTCACACCTGGATGTATGAGATGATTGGAAGATAATCCTGGTCACAGTGAAGTAGGGATTAACAGTATGTACAGACTGACAGAGAAACTGTTTTAATGTGTAACTGATGAGTAAAAATTAATGAGTAGCTGCAGGTTTAAGGATTTTAAACAAGTAAATGTTGTGAAATACCACATGACACAAATGATTATTCAAAGCACAGAGTATTTTTATAGATCCTCAAACATCGATATCAGTATCGTTCGGGTTGCACTGAAGACTAAAAGGTTTCAAAACAGAAGTTGGAGCAGCTGCAGATGTTTACTGTCTGACAAACAGGAAACTTGACCACAGCTTCAGATAATGGATTATTAACATTATCCATTAATCTGCTGATTAACCAGCAGTCGTTTATCTGAAAAACTTCAGGAAATGATTAAAAGTGACATCTTCAGGTTTTGTTTTGTCCAGAACCCAGAGATTCAGTTACTAAGACAGTAGCCCAAAAATATTCACATTTGAGAAAACCGGAGAATTTGACATTCTCTCTTTAAAAAAGGCTCAGAAAAAAATACATATTAACAGGCAAATGGTTGCAGATCTAAACTGAACACGACAGAGGTTCAGATAAAAAAGATTCTCACTGTAGAATAAACTGAACGTTTCAGTCACTGTTAAACTGTCCTGTTAGTTTCAGTGTTTCTTTATGACCTGTTTGTTCGTTTATAACCTCAGCAGGATAAATCAAAGGAACGATTTTACCTCCCACACGGGTTTAAACCCTCTGTTCTGACAGAAACTCCTCGTCGTCAAAGCTGAACTCATCTCCGATCTCAAACATGGACAAAACAGGACGCAGAGGGGGGGCGCTGCTGATGGCGTCACCACAGGACAGAGAGGTAGCTCCACCAATCGGTTGACTCCTCCCACTGAAAGAAGGCTCCTCCCCCTCCTGCACCTGACAGCCAGTACTGAGGAAACGAGTCCACCTGGAGACTGGACCACTAGTCTGGCTGGGAGGATTAATTCTCTTCATGCTGGGAGGACTGGTGCTTGCCAGATTAAAAGGACTGGACCGGTTCAGACCGGGAGGACTGGTGTGGGTCAGACTGGGCATACTGGAAAGGTTCAGATTCTGAGCACCGGTGTGGGTCAGACTGGACTGGATCGGACTGGTCGGACTGGATTTAATCATACTGGGAGGACTGGTGTGTGTCAGACTGGTGCTTCTGGTTGTGGCTGATGGTCTAACAGGTTTCCTCATCAGACTGGAGCAGTTTGACTGCAGAGAGAAGCAGGAGAAGGTTTGGTTCTTTAAAAGGAACAGTCCAATGTAAATAAGTCTGTATGTAACACGTACATAAAAAAAACATGACAGATCATTTTAAAAATTAAAAAAAGAGGATCATCAACACTTTAAGCAAAAACTGGTTTATGGTGTTTGAAGGTGTGGGTGATCCGAGTCATGTGGGTTTTCGGATTAATTAGATCACAGAGTCAAGTCTCAGTGATGACCTTGTGTATGCTCAATTTTTTCATTACAATAATAAAATAAGAAGGTTTAAGTTCAGTCCACATCAGTCCAGAATCATCGTATTTACATAAAGTCATGAAATAAATGTAGAATTGTTTCTGTTGATCATTAAATCCACACAATTCACAGGTGTTGCTTCTGTTCAGTTTTAAGTTGTACTAATTTAGTTGGTGACTCAGACCAGCTTCAACTCACCTATACTCACCTGTACCTGACTGTTCTGCGACTGTTCTCACCTGTACTCAGAGACTTAAAGTTTAAGTTGTTGGTGATGTCAGCAGGTTACCTGCTCAGGTGTGTCTGTTCTCTTCCTCTTCCTGTCAGACACAGAGGGTTAAAGGTCAGAGGTCTCTTTTTTTTAAATGAAGTCTTGAACTCAGTTACACAGAGTAATTATTAGCCCTTCAATACAAAACTCAGGGCTGCAAAGACCACAGCACCACCTCTCCTGGTTCATGTTATCAATCAACTATCGATCAGTTATCTATCAGACCTGCTCTGTGTCTCACCTGTCTGTCTCTAAAGATGTGTTTTTTATAAACCTGTTAACTGACCGGTAGGTGGGTGGAGCCTCTAACAACATACACACTCTCTGAGGTCACACCTGTCGGTCACATTGTTGACATGGAGCATCAAAACATTCTCCTCCTCTGACTGTGCCTCCTCAGGTGTGTCCATGTATTTGCTCCAGCGGCTCAGCTGAGTCTGTCTCCCCTGTTTCTCTGTCACCTGTAGACAGTCAGAGGAGAAAGCTGAACTTTAAAAACATTTACAACCTTTTACACCTGTGTCGTATTATGAAATTAAAAAAAACTGAAATTAAAAGACTTCAGAACATTTCGTGTGGTTGTGTGCGCACACACACGTGTGTGTTCTCACCTGGTTGTCTCTCTCCTGCTCGGTTTCTTCTTCTCCATCTGCCACCGCCTGTTCCCTGTTAACAAACATCAGCATTCACATTAGGAGTTGGAGACAGGTAAGAACACCTGATTGTCAGGTGAGAACACTGATGTGTATCTGATGGGACTCAAAGAAGCTTCATTGAATCTGGGACGTAATGTGGTTACCATAGCAACCGGTTGTGGTGCTCCTGCGCCCCCATCATGTCTCCTCTCATGGCGTTCAGTTTCTGAACGTGACGTCTGCAGTCAGCCCCGGAGCCCCGCCCAAACTCCTGTCAATCAATCAATCAATCAATCAAGCGATCACTCATTCACTCATCTCTTGTGACCAACAAGAGGCGTGTGGCTGTGTATTTATCTGCAGAGATGCTGCTCTCTGCCTGTATTTTCTTATTATCTTCTCATTTTGATGTGATCTGGACATTTTTGGGCGTCAGCCTTTGGGCAGTGGGAGTGTAGCCCCAGCCAATAACAGTGCGCGGGGTGTGAGGGCGTGACTCTATAAAACTGTAGCGACCAGGTCGCGTCGCTGTCTCCAGCTCTCCTCTGCTCTCATTCTGTGTCACGGATGTATAAAGAGCTGCAGGTCTGTGTCTGTCTGACCGAGACCGGGGCTATGCACACGCACGCACTCACGCACACTCTAGCTAGCCCGACCCCGGCCACTCGCTCTCTCTCGCTGGTTGAGCCAGGGAGGAGGGGCTAACGTTGACTGGTGTGTTTACAAACAACCCCCAGATCCTTGCTAGTGGACCTTTAAAATTGAATTGGTTTTTAACAGTTTGATAGTTGGTGAAGTTTCTGTCTCCACCGAGTGGTACATACACAAACTACATCTGATGTCTCTGAGTTTATTAAAAACACACTGCATGTCTCCCCCTTCTTATTGATTAACCTGATGGACTGATTGATTACCTAGTTTTTTCGGGACTGAGCAAAGCTGCTTCCATCAGGTCTGTTTCCAACCTGACTGTTTCCCATTGATTTATTTATGGTGGCCCACCACATTTTGATTTTGTGTTTTGTTTTACTATTCCAAATGGGTAAAATCATATTTCATTGTAGAGTTGTGTGCATCTCTCTCTCTCTCTATTATTGATTAATCAATAACGTCGATGAATAATGAGCTTTAGTCTGTTCAGATAATGGTGCAGTTCCACTGGTTTTTGCACCTCCTGATACAGATTACACACCCTGTATACACAACATATGATGAATGGTTTCTGATTGTCTGTTCCCTGTGAAGTAAACACATCAGTAAAAATACACTGTACTGTGATTCAGTTCATTCCTGTTTAATGTGTTTAAAGAATAAAAGTTATATTCTGACCTTGAGCAGCGATTGTTTCTCTCCACACACTTTACACCTCCACCTGTTCACCTTCTTCACCTGACAGACAGAACATAGGGCAAACACACAAAGGCTCTCTGCAGTCATGCCTTCAGAATAAAAAACAAATCAGACAAAAAACACACTAGTATTAAAAACATGTCACTCAACATTTCTCAGGACTTTTAATTTGAGAAAGTTAGGAGCAAATAGTACCTCACCCTGTTTTTAAAGAGTCTGACACAAGATGAAAATAAACAGTCTGTGAAAACCTCAGACCTCCTGCTGGTCTTTATACAGCACATCATGTTTTTTTTAAATTTATAATGAACATCAGGTTTTTATTTATGTTTTTTAAATTCGGGTTATTATTTTTAACAAACTTCAGTTTTTTATTTTTTTAATAAACATAAGGTTTTTATTTTTTATAACCTATGAGGTTTTTAGTTTTAATAAGCAACGGGTTTTTCTTTTTAATCAGTTTTAAGAGAAGCTGTGTCACTGAACTCTGACTGAAGTCACCGAATGTTAGTTTTTTGTGTTTGTGTTGTGAACGTGTTAAATCAGCCTGTGAACTATTTGACTGAAGGACTGTGAACCTGATCTCATTATAAACAGTTTGAGACCCTTCATTCAGGTTAGGAGGGTCACAGCCACACCACAACACTACACACCGCACACAACAACACAACACAAGACACTGCACACAACACTACACGCTGCACCAGTGTTTCCCATACATAAGCTCTACTTGGGCGGCCCGTCCAGGTGGATTACAACCCATTCGAGTAGATAAAAATCACTCAAGCCCTTTTCAGATGTGGCATGAACATGAGTCTCAAGTGATCCGATCACAGGTGGACAGCTCTAAGTACGTCAGTTCACACCTGGCACTGAGAATAAGTCTCCACGTGTCCTAGTCTGCCTGAAATTAAAAGAAGAAGAAGAACAAGAAGAAATCAATACGATAAGGACTGGGTCTATTCCTTGGCATGTTCCAGACAAACCAAATCACCCAAGATGTTTGATGCACTTGTAATATCTCTCTATGGGCTTTCTGACATTTTCAAACGTCATGGACAAAGCCAGTTTACGAGATTTGTACGACTTGCATTTGTTTGCGAATGAATACGTACATCCGCTTATGCAGAGTACGTCAGTTGAGTAGGCCATCTTTATATGTGGCCCAGGAGACATTCACGTACACGTACACGTACACGTACACACTGCTAAAAGAATGTGGCCCAAAATGCGGCCCAGACCACCGACAAATGTGGTCTCAGCTATCGGATCTCAATGTGTCCTGGGTCCATTCACACCTGTGCTGAGAGCGGAGCAGACTCTAGTTCCTTTAATGTGTGCAGCAAGATGTTGCAGATCTTTCATTAGTCCGTTGTATTAATTGCAATATTCTGCACTACAGTCTGCTGTGGCAGCAGCATCAGAGCCAATGACACCAGCAAACAGAACATAATGATTAGGAAGGCTGGCCCTGTGCTGGGGACTTTTCTGGAGCCCAGAGAGTTGGTTGTTGAGAGGAGGATGCTGCACAAACTGTTGAACATCATGGAGAACATCTTGTTGTATCCCCTCCACCACCTGCTGGTCAAACAGCGAAGCACTGTCCGTCAGAGACTTCTTCAGCTCTGCTACAGGAAGTCAATCCTGCCAGCTGCCATGACTCAATGATTACAATGATTCTCTTCTGTGTTGGGAGGGGGGACTCTGAATAGTTTCTCCTTGTTAAGGACTGCTCACCTAGACTTTTTATTTATCACAGCTGTTATAGATCAGAGCAATCTGATCCTTCAATGTTTGTGTGGCTCTATATACTAAGCTCTGGAAAAAATTAAGAGACCACTGCAAAATGATCAGTCTCTCTGATTTACTATTTATAGGTATGTGTTTATAGGTATTTCGTGGAATAACCCTGATTTTCAATCACAGCTTTCATGCGTCTTGGCATGCTCTCCACCAGTCTTTCACATTGCTGTTGGGTGACTTGATGCCACTCCTGGCGTAAAAATTCAAGCAGCTCAGCTTTGTTTGATGGCTTGTGACCATCCATCTTCCTCTTGATCACATTCCAGAGGTTTTCAATGGGGTTCAGGTCCGGAGATTGGGCTGGCCATGACAGGGTCTTGATCTGGTGGTCCTTCATCCACACCTTGATTGACCTAGCTGTGTGGCATAGAGCATTGTCCTGCTGGAAAAACCAATCCTCAGAGTTGGGGAACATTCTCAGAGCAGAAGGAAGCAAGTTTTCTTCCAGGATAACCTTTTGCATGTCTTGATTCATGCGTCCTTCGCAACGACGCATCTGCCCGATTCCAGCCTTGCTGAAGCACCCCCAGATCATCACCGATCCTCCACCAAATTTCACAGTGGTTGCGAGACACTGTGGCTTGAAGGCTTCTCCAGGTCTCCGTCTAACCATTAGACGAACAGGTGCTAGGCAAAGCTGAAAAATGGACTCATCAGAGAATTTGACCTTACTCCAGTCCTCTATGGTCCAATCCCTATGGTATTTTGCAAACCTCAGCCTGGCTCTTCTTTGCTTCTCATTGATGAACGGCTTTTTTCTAGCTTTACACGACTTTAGCCCTGCCCCTAGGAGCCTGGTTCGAAACGTCCTCGTCGTGCACTTCACCCCAGCTGCCATTTGCCATTCTTTTTGTAGGTCACTTGATGTCATCCTAGGGTTGCTGAGTGACATTCAAATGAGTTGACTGTCATCCCGGTCAGTGGAGAGTCGTTTTCGCCCTCTGCCGGTCTGTAGCTTTGTTGTCACCAATGTCTGCTGCTTTACCTTGTTCTTATGAACCGCGGTCTTAGAAATTTTAAGGTTGGAAGTAACCTGACGCTCACTGTATCCCTCTGCCAGTAAAGCCAGAATTGAACCCTTCTTTTCCTCACTCAGAACTTTTCTTTCGGCATGGTCAATAGTTATTATTTGATTCTATTTACTTTTAAGGTACTACTAGCACTGTTTTTTTTGCCATCCAGCTGGTCCTATTGCAAGAGGATAGAGATGACCACAGCAGTGGTTTTTATACTTTTCCTCGTTAAATAAGATTTGGTTCAGGTGATCACCTAATCGGTACTTCATTAAGTAGAATGAGGTGTGCTTGTGTTGGAATTCAACAGATACTGGAATGGAATGGCTGTCATACATGTAGAGATGCTGATTTCGGAAAAATTTGCAGTGGTCTCTGAATTTTTGCCAGAGCTGTATATATGCACCCAACTGCACTAATAAACTGTGTGTTATATGATATTATCACCATTGTACAGTGTATATTCAGGGAACAGTATTGCTATGGGTCTATCGCTAGCCTCAATTTTTGCTATTATTTATAAATCTATTTTCTTTTTATACTTTAGTCTATTTAGTTATTGTTTAAAATTTAGTCTTCAACCTTATTGTTTGTTACCTACCTCATTGTTTTTGTGATTTATGTGAAGGGGCTGCTGCAATACTGCAGTTTCCTTTTGGGATCAATAAAGTAAGAATCTATCTATCTTGCTTTTTTATACATGTGGACTGTGTATGCATGCAGCAGGTTGCAGTTGGTCCCTCTCGTTTTCTTATTACTTACTTTTTTACCTTTCTTCTTTTGTCATACTATTAATTTTTACTAATACTTATTTCAGCTGCGCCCTCTCTAAATATGCTAGCAGTGAGAGTTCTGGTCTAAGTTTTTCATCATGGAATTACTTTGTAGTGATTGTGGTGTAGTGGGACCAACTGATCGCACTGAAACCGACTGTCATGGCAACCAGCACAACGGACAGCCCCGCAGAAATCAGGAGGACACACAGAGGATGCCGAGGAGGAATGATGAGGCGAGAGAAGAGAGCTGAGTCAAAACAACAGAGACTGATGGAGAAGAGGAGATATGAGCCGTATCTCCCTTCTACCATCATTGGCATTTTGAGATCGCTGGACCATGAGATGGATGACCTAGTGGCCCTAGTGAGGAATCGGAGGGACTGTTATGCGTTTCACAGAGACATGGCTACAGGAAGACACTCTGCTGCTTTTATTAACAACAGATGGTGCCACCCTGGTCACATCAGCATAAGGGAACATTTCTGCAGCCCAGGCATTGAACTGTTAGCCGTGGGGCTATGTCCATAGTACATACCCAGGAAGTACTGACACGCCATCGTTGTTGTTGTTGTTGTTTACCCCCCCTCCAACCTGGCAACCGTATGTGACGTCATCCACTCTTTTACCACCAGACTCCAGACTCTGCACCCCAGTGTCTCTTCATCATCTCCAAGGACTTCAATCATGTGAAACTGGACACTTTTTGTACATTTGCATTTGTACATTTTTCTGTTCACTTACTGAGTATTTATTATCATTACTATTTTATACAAGTTTTTACTTTTATACTTTTTGCTTTCTCTTTCCTAACCTAAAGTTTTTCTGATTCTGATCTTTCTGTCTATCAGGGTTTGTTTTTTAATCAATATGTTTATATCATACTGATTGATCAATGATCAGTTCTATACCTGCTGTGTTGAGTAAAGTTTTGTAAAAAAAAAAAAAAAAAAAAAAAGGATCTAAATTAGTCTCATTTGTCATATTATCTCTATATTTATCTGTTATTTTAAACGTTTTCACATCAACGACATTAAACATACTCCCAGCACCTGTTAGCCTGTTAGCCTGTTAGCCTGTTAGCTTAGCATTCGCGTCTTGGGTGAGAGATTAAACGTCTACGAGAGCTACAACCGAGTCGAGGCTGCCGGGCCCGGATGACTGATAATCCTCACAGACTGTTTACTCTGTGTGTAGTGTGTTACCTGTTGAACCTGGAAAACCTCACATCTGAAACACCTGACCACGTGAAATTCCTGAGCCATGGTGCACAGGTTATAATCGCATCCAGTCCTGGTTCTGGTCCTGACGGTCCTGCTCTGGCTGATTTTTCCCGGGTCTGTTTTGAAGCGCGATGACTCGTCACAGTCACGCAATAGTGGCAGCAGTGAGCGTGTCACGTCAGAGCGCCCCCTGCAGGCCGGAGGAACTTTATGTTTCGATATCATGTCAGTTTTTTGTCTCAGCTTCTATGTGACGTCCCTAATCGATAAAACTGATGAGCTGCTACTGAGACACCGAGACTCCTAATTAAACCTACAAACAGCGACACAAGGGACAAACTCCACACAGCAGCCAATTATTAAATTAATTAAATATTAAATAAATAAATATTAATTTAATCATTCAGTTTACATCACGGCCTGTTCAATGTTTATTTTAAGAAACTTTTATATTTTAGAGTTAAATAAGTTTCAAATAGTTTTCAAAAGCTGACAAGTTTAATGTAACATTTTATTAATTTAAATGTTACAACCAAATAATAATATTGTGCTGTTGATCAGTTTTTTTATCATCTCTGTACTTAGAGAGAAAACAGAAACTTCAGTTTATTTTGTATTATTTGTTTATCAGCTGTTTAAAAACTGTCCATCTAAACTAAAATTAATATTCATTCCATGTGAGAAACTTTATTCTCAATGTGCTGATTTGTCTGTAGAAAAATACTGAGACCTGCTGTGACTGACAATTAATCGGAGTAATTAATAAATCTACTACAGTCCAGGAACCTCCCTCAGTAGTTTTCACTCATAATTGTAGATAAATACAGAAAACCGCTGAACCTGTAAAATAAAATGTGACCAAATTTAAAATATTAATGCATAACTACATCTAAAAATACAAAGAAAGAAAAAAAACAGTTGCAGGTGATTTTACTTTTACATTCCGTCCCATTTATGTTCATAAAACAGCAAATACTAAACTCAGTTTAGGGTGTGACCAAAATCTCTAGAACAGAAACACTGACAGGGTGAAAACATTAGATTAGAACATTTATGATATAATATCATATCATATCATATAATCAGTAATAAATCAGTTTTCATGTGAAATGAGCAGAAACTAAAACTTTGTTTAAATCAGTAATCATGACACCACAGAGGAAGAAAGGGATTTCCTGCAGCATTTATTAGAACAACAGAATACAGATTAATAACTAATCAATATGAATGGATTTAAAAGCAGGTTGGTAAATAAATACAGAGAAGATGTCAGAGAAAAAAAGGAATAAAAAACCTGAAACATCCTCTGACATCATCATTCAATAGGAAGTAAACAGGAGTGATGTCATCACACAGGTAGATAAACAAACAAGGCTTCAGTGACGCCAAAATAAAAGTCGACAGGTGTGACTTCACCTGGTGAAACAGATAAATGAGTTTATTCAGTAATACCTCATGATTTAATTAATACAGTTAATATATGTGAATTGTACAGAAACGGAAACATTAAAACATTAAAGAAGTTTATTTTATTTCCTCTAAATGAACTGTCAAGTACCTTATTTATGTTAGTCTTTTATTTTCTTAAAATCAACAAAAAAAACTCTCCCAGTTCGGTTCTGCCTTGTTTCCAAAATAAATCAACTCATTTAGACCAGTTTCTGAAATAAACTTGACCACTTGTATCATCAGGTGAGAGGACCCAGGATCACCTCTTTACAGGTCAGTTTGTCTTCATGTTGGATCAGAAGATTCACAGAAACTTAACTGAAACAAGTTTGTATGAGAAACAAGTTGAGATTTTCCCTCTGAACTGTCAGATTATTTAATAAGGAGATGTTAGGACTCGATTACTGACAGACACGATTATATGAAAAGTTTTCTCAGCATTCAGAGCTTCTGATGTAAAAGATTCTGACTTTTAAATTGTGGGAAAACAATTGTTCAACATGAGAAAAAACACCATTTTGGACTTTGGGGCTTCTGTAGTTGTGTTAGCATACTGTTTACCTGCTTAACCTCCCTGTCTGTTAGTGGCTGCTAGTTTTCAGCTGAATAGTTTATCCTGCAGAGACTTTATATATGTCTTTCCTGCACACACAAGACCAATATATCAATACCAGATCAATACCAGATCAATAGGCCAGTTTAAAAAACTGAGGGGATGATTTCAGTCTCCGTGTGATGTGAAGAGTAAAATCTGAATCTGGACCAGAGTCTGGTCCTCGAATGTGGTCTGATTTAGTCCAGAATCAGCCTGAAAGAAGAGGGTCTGTCACATTACAGGTCAGTCAGTGAGATCACAGGTTATTTACATCACAAAATAATAATCAGAGTGATTATGTGTTTCTCTGTGTCTCTGCAGGACCGACCAGCCAATCAGTCTGTCTGCTGCTGAAAACAGAGTGACGTAATCAGAGACACTCCAATCAGGAGCTAACGTCATCATAAACAGCCTGATCAATAAGCCGATTGATTTTGAATCAAGGATCTGCTCTCAAGGAGAGTCCCTGCTGAAACAAACACAGGTAAAAGCCAGGTAGAAAGGTAAAGGTGCATCAGGTGAGGCACACAGACAGGTAAAGGTAAGTCAGGCGGACAGATATAGATGAGTCTGGTGGACAGGTAAATGTGAGTCAGACGGAGTGGTGGGTGAGTTCATGGTCGGAGGCGGAGCTTGTCTGACGCTCCACTGCCCGCTGGGCCTTACAGGCAGCCATCTTGTTCTGGATGTCCCCCTTCCTCTCGAAGTAGTCGACGAGCGGCGGCTCCGTGAGCAGCGACGCCAGCACCTGCTCAAAGGTGATCGACCAATCTATATCCAGGACGCTTCCCCGCCTCTGATCGCCACCAATAAGCACAGTGTCGTCGGCGATGTCCTCACACTGCAGTGAGCCGGAGCTCACCACAGAGTAAGACGACACCGACGTGTCGTCTTTGGTTTCCTCGTCAGACGTCTGTGGAGCTGCTGGCTCCAGCTGGGCATCGGCCAGAGCCTGGCACACCTGAGACTCACCTGACACCCCCTCACCAGGCCCCTCCTCCCTCTGAGGGTCATAGGGTGGGGCGTGGATGAGGGGCGGAGCCTGTGCAGCAGCAGCAGTCTCGGTCTTCTTGGTCCCATTGTTGAACTTCTTGCCGACCTCTCCAATGCGCAGCAGCAGACTGGCCACGGTGGCGATAGAGTGATAGAGCTCCTGCTCCAGAGGCTCCTCACTGAACATGTTGTACAGAGTCTTACACAACTCTATGAACTGCTCCTACACAGACAGGGACAGGTTAACTCCCACTGTTATGCTTACAACTGATCTTACACCTAACCAGGTCCTCACCTGGTTCATCCGGGGCAGGTCTTTGATGGTCTCTCTCTTGGGCTCCTTCTCTTTGGCCCACATCCTCAGGTAGTACTTGTAGTCTTTCAGCTTCTCCTCTGCAACAACAGCGGGTCACAGGTCACAGGTCAAAGGTCACAGGTCACAGGCACCAGGTCAGAGGTCAGGAGACTTTGTCCCATAAAGAGTAACTACACAGCAGCTGAAAATCTTGGAAACTTTGCTACTGAGTCTCACGTTAGTAATTAAAGTCACGATTACTCTGCTAGTACACTCTAATAAGGTACAAACTACATAATCAACCAAAATTGAGTTAAAACCAGAAGAAAATATTCTACTGGATAGAAAATATGGTCAGGATTCATGTGGACCTGATCCACGTCGGACCTGGTTCTCTAACGGACTCTGTTTTAGTCTTGCTCACTCCAACATAAACGGTCACAGACTGAAAGATTGAGATCATTGAACATTTCAACTGTACAGGACTGTCAACGGGGTGGGGCATTTACCTTTCTTCTCCTCATTTTCTCCTCCTCCATCCTTCCACTCCTCACCTGTTCACAGAGAAAAATCATCATCATGACTGTAAGAGTAACAAAAACAATGATGTTGTTAAAATCTTAGTTTGACTAGTTATCTCTGATAGTGAAAGTGATTAAACTGTTAGTTAAAGTAACAGACATCAGATTAAAATCAGTGTTGATCAGGACTTTTCCCGCTCTGGCATGTCAGTACACAACAGCTAATGAGCTGGTAATGTATAGTGCTATACTTATTCTGCCAAAATGATGTCATGGTAAATATGTCATTACAGTTGCAGTCAGTTCATTGGAAACACGTCTCATTTTCACTGAATATATTATACCAATAATTTGTCTCAGCAGTTTTAAACTCAGACACGATACCTTTTCAGAATTAACACTAATCCCCTGAGCTACTGTCTCAAACGGCTGGATACAACTGGTAACATTAGAGGGGTTATCAGACCAGTAGAGAAACAGTAGAAACTAGACTGGCACTCAGTAGAGGGCACAGTGCACAAGGTGAAAAATGCCCTGTCTCGCAAGGTTAAGGAAAGTGTTAAAAAATCTTGGATCTGCCCCTTTAAGCAGATCTGCACCAAAATCTAACAGGTTCTTCCCTGGACCATGTCCCATCCCTTCACCAAGTGTGGTGCATATCGGTTCAGTAGTTTTTGCATAATCCTGCTGACAAATAAACTGAATGTAAAGGATCCTTATGAAACATCTTCATGTGTTTCTGGTAAAAAAAAAAAATATTTTTTAAACCCTCAAAAACTGAAATCGACATCCACCTTAAAAATTCTGCATCAGTCGGGCACTATTCAGATTCTATTCAAGGCAGACTGAAAGTCCTTCTCCAGTTGTTGATCATCTGACAGCTCTGCTCCTCTCTATGTCCAAGACATACAGCTGCAGACCTGATGATGTGATTACAAAGTTGATAATAAACCTTTGACCTCAGGTGTTCTTGTACCAGGTACATTTATGAACCACTTGATGCTCAAACATGATGTTCGTTATGTACAATCCATGACCAACACAAAGGTCTAACAAGAAGACATCACTCAGGTTCAGATTAGGCTGTTCCTCCTGATCACCTCCCACCAGGTTTCTCCATCATTGTTCAGGTGAGAGTGGAAGCCCCCCAGCTGAACTTTGGGATTCCCAGGTGGTGCCCTCTTCAGGTCCCCACCCAGAGAGTCTAGGAAGAAGAGCCTCCCTCTGAGCAACTCTCAGTATCATAGAGACCTTTCATATTCTGAGAAAACTCTGGCACAGTTTAGTTTGCTCACTGCAGCTGGAGGAGAGAGTCCAGCCTCCATCCAGGAGTTTGGTTCCAGACCTGGTACTTTGTGGAGAGGTGAACCCACCTATATGTAGTTGGCACTGCTCCACCTCAGGAAGCAGTTGTGTTGTTTGTAGTTTTTCCACTGAGCTCTGTGAGTCACTTAATACAGAGGCTCTGGACCAGAGGCCCACGACCTCCTGGATCCCTAAACCACAGGCCAGTAGACCTATTCAGTATTAATCCATGCTGCTTTAATATCACTTTGACCCAAAAACGTGTGAAGCCTGTAGCTTGTGATGCTACAGTGACTTCCTGTTTACATCACTGATTACTCATGATTGGACAGCTCTACAGATGTTTCCTAGCAACAAATGTATATGTCACCAATAGTGTAAGCTGATTCACTAGGTTAGAACTAGTTACTGAGAACATTCACACAAACAGTGATGGGTTTATGAAGGGCTGCTTTCACACAGTCCGGGTTAGGAACACCTGCTTAGACATCACTGACTGTGGGCGGGGCCAGAGGCCCATCAAGTCTGAAAGCAGAGCAACAGCAGGTTTCCTCAAACCACAAAACACAAACCTGATGTCACTTCCTGCTGCCCCAAAATGTCCAGATCAGACAAGAAGGAAGATTCTGAAGGGAAACACATGAAGAACAAGAAAAAGAAGAAGAAGAAGAAGAAGAAGAAGAAGAAGAAGAAGAAGAAGAAGAAGAAGTGTGAGAAGAAACACTCAGATCTGTTAATGAAAAGATTTTTCATGCAAACAGACAGTAGTTAACTATGTTTCTCAATTTTCACCTTGTGGTTCATCCTCAGTGAAGAAATGTGTCGCCTCCAGAGCAGACTCTGCCTCCTCAGGACACAGAGCTGAAACAAACAAACAAATAGACAGACAGACAAAATACACAAACAAATTAAACCAATAAACAATATAATACAAACAAATAAATAAACACAAGAGGAAGTTATCAAGAACCAAAAAACCCACTGTTTTTTATAGTAAAGGCTCCAGAAAATCTTCTGTATTTATTGTTTAGTTTTAGACTGTTTTGTTGGGTGTAACTGACCTTGTTGTTTGTGTAAGGTCAAAATAAATTTCAGTTTAGCTTCACCTGCTGCTCTGCAGTAAAACAACCACAATTGCTTTAACTCTGAGTTTCTATAACGCTGGCATAGGGACTGTTGATATGCAGACAGGGTCACAGCAGAAGAAGACGTGCACACTAGTCGTGAATATACAAATAAACTGTTGAAAATTGGTGGTTTGACAAGTTTGACATTTAGGAATTAATGTGTTCATGAGACAAAGTGAGTTCTTTCGGGGCTGGGATGTGGGTGTCACTGGTAAGACTATCATGTTTGATCCTGACCCTGTTCCCTCCGCACACAGTAAAATGTTCAGGTGAGCTGTCAGGTGTTACCTGGTGGGAGGTGGAGCTTGTACAAGAGTTTGAGTTTCTCTGTCATGTCTCCATGATACATCCCACCTGCAGACACACAACACAGATACACAGTGAGAGAACACACCCACACTGAACATCACAACTCTGACACAGCAAACCTAAATGTTCTGATCCTTCGAATATCTGCAGATACTGACACACAAACAGGACCTCAAGTCCTCTGGAGGGACTAGAACCAGAACTGGATTTAATATGTTGTTTGTATGTCATCCATTCATCTGTGTGTGTGTTGTTGTGTCCACTCTGAGTTAGTGTGTGTTATTGTGTCCACTCCAAGTGTGTTTTTGTGTCCACTCCGAGTGTGTTTTTGTGTCCACTCTGAGTGTGTGTGTGTGTGTGTGTGTGTGTGTGTGTGTGTGTGTGTGTGTGTGTGTGTGTGTGTGTGTGTGTGTGTGTGTGTGTGTGTGTGTGTTCTGGACTCACTGAGTCCAGTGATGAACTCTTTGAAGTTGACCAGTCCGTCCTGGTTCTGGTCCAGGAGTCTGAAGAGACGGGCTGACAGAGTGGGGGTGTGGCCTCCACAGATCCAAGGGGCAAGGGCAGTGAAGAGCTGGGTGAACTGAGCCGGGTCGATGCGGTACTGCTCCAAGTACGGCAGACTCGGATCGTGACGCTCAGCCGCAGAGCTGCTCGAGCCCCAGTAACAGCTAGTCATGTGTTTGGACTGAAGGGGTCCAGAACAAAATAGAGCGGGGTCAAACTGTGATCATACACGACTGAAACAAGCTGACAGAAACACCTGGAGGACCGGACTGAGGATCAGGTTTACTACACACAGGACATACTGATGCCACCCACCCCAAAAAACAACATGTCCTCCTTCAGTTTTCTGTTTCAGTGACTAAATTCAGTGGCAATAGTTTCTAATCGGAGTCTGCTCCACTTACTACAGTCTGGCCACATACCGGCTCACCTAACCTACGTGCCTAAGTAATGTTGCAAAAATCAGGCAAATCCTGTCTCAAAAAGATGCAGAAAAACTAATCCATGCCTTTGTTACCTCTAGGCTGGATTATTGTAATTCCTTATTATCATGCTGCCCTTGCAAATCTCTAAATACTCTCCGGTTGATGCAGAATGCTGCCAAGCGAGTACCCTCTCCACATTTAAGAGTCGGCTTAAAACCGTTCTTTTTGATAGAGTTTACAGTCACGGCTGCTCAGGCTTGGCTTGAACCATCTCTTAGTTCTGCTGCTATAGGCCTCGACTGCCGGTTGATTTCCCACGATGCACCGAGCTCCTCTCTCTTCCTGTATTTCTGCCTCTGGTGTTGCAGAGTCTGGATCTGTGACTGCAAACCACCTACTGCCCCATGATCCTGCTCAACACCCACCTCTTCTATTATTATCGTTAGTTTTATTATTAGTCTTATTATTCTGTTTATACATCCTTATGTGGAACCTGCACTGTGCTATGTTCTCTTTCCTCCTGCTCTCTCTTTCTCTGTCACTTTGACATATAAATGAACGTCCATTACATTCAAGCCTTCGCCAAACGAGTTCACAGATTGATGATTAAGCCTATCAGCGCCAGGTAAATCTCTCTGTATTTCACTGAATAATGGAGTTTTGAATTGGGCGTCTTGTGGCAACATTCTCACGCTGCGCACCAGTAGCAATGTGTTTTATGTCAACGGGTAAGTTTACTGGTTGATAGACAAGTTTCTATGTCATAAAGAGGGGGACAACCATAGCAACGGAGGCGGCTAGGAGCTAGGAGTTTATGCCAGAATAAATCTAGGAAGCGTCCAAGAAAAGTTTCTGATGCTCCAGATAAAAGGAAACTCTGCGTTCAGAGGAAGAATTACAGTCTAAAAAGAGAGCGATCGACATTGAGGACAAAGACAGATTATTATTGGTGCGGCTTTTCTTGGTTGGAAAGCGCTGACAGAAGAGAAGGGACTGAGGACAGACATGGATGTCGTCTTACTGCTCTTGGACAGGTCAGCATTTGTATATTTGGAGTATGTGATGTAGCTATTACATTTACTCTGCCTAAATAATGAATTATTGTCTTTGAACTGTGGAAGTTTCTCTATCTGACCATAGGTATAAATTTTTTAATTATGATGAGAACAAGCTTTTGTTTTGCAGTGTGCCCAGTCTGTTTGTTCTGACCTTAAAGAGACAGTAGAGTTCCTCCAGCTCTTCAATACTGAAGGCCGACTCTGTCATCATCGCCCTCACCTGCGTGCACACGCAAACACACACACACACACACACACACACACACACACACACACACACACACACACACACACACACACACACACACACACACACACGTGTAAACACTCCATCTGCATTAGCATGTTAGCATGAGTGTGCAGCACGCTAAAATCACCCACCACGCTCCTCTTGGCCGTGTCCTCCAGCGACTGGATGACCTTTAACCTCTGTTTGAACCTCATCTGCTCAATAATGTCAGAGCGCAGGCTACCGAACTTCTGCTCAGAGAAGAACAAACTGGGATTACCTTAAAACACTTCCAGGAATTAGACCAAGACAACAAAGGAACAGGAATTAGACAGAAACAATGCAGTTGAGGGAATTAGAAAGTGACAGTGCAGTTACAGGAATTAGCACAGACATATTCATAGTGTGTTCCGTTGTTTTGAAGGTGCTGGACTGTTTATTAAACCAGTTCAGATTTTCATCACTATGCATAAAATATACATATTTCCATAGATAATCAATATAACACCTTAATTAATACGTTTGGGCCATAAATTCAAATGTGAGGGCGACAGTCTCACCTGTAGGTTGCACCACACAGTGATAATAACAGTGACAGTGAATGAGGGTGAGAAATCATGATATGTCATCGGTCCAGTCTGACCTCATAGGACGATTTGATGAGGTCGAAGATGTCAATCTCAGGTGGAGGGTCGTCTCCGCTCGTCAGCAGGGCGTGCAGGTGAGGGATGGGTGGAGTCACCGTCTGTTTATTCACAACGTTATCCAGGTACCTGAACAACCACACACACACACAAAAAAACTTAATTTCATATGTGTTTTTATTTACTTATTATATTGTTGGAAAGATTCTTACCCTTTATGCTCATGACTGTGTAATCACCTCGTATTGACCTCGTATTATTACTTGTGTGAGAATCTGTACAACTATCTCATGACAACAGAGGCTGCGCCCAGGGGAGGACGTGAATACCAGAGAGGAACAGGGCACTCTTGTTCCTCTCCTCGAGGCCATCTCACTTGTCTATTCCTGTATGATAAGCAAATAACTTTCTTCACCATGTGTGTGATATATGTCAGCGAGAATGCAAGCTTCTGTCTATCTGGCACTATAAAAGTCTGAACTCTGTATTTTTGAACATTTGCACTGCAGGCTCTCTGTATGTAACCTGTCCCCTTGCCGCAAGAATAAACAACCTACTCTTTTGAATTTCAGACGGTGTTCCTGAGTTTGTTTTAGAATTTTCCTATCATATATTCACTTATTTCATACTTACAAGCCTACCTGCCCAGCCTGAACTCCAGTCTTACTATTACCTGTCTATTCTGGACTCCAGTCTGACTCCTACCTGCCCAAGATGGTCATAGCTTCTCCCTCGTCACTGCAGGACAGCAGGGCGTCCATGTTGTCATGAAGAACAGCCAGTGCCACCTGCAGAGAGAGAGGAAGTAGTTTAGTTACAGGTGGCTGAGGTCAGAGGTCAGAGGTGAAAAGAGATGTACCCTGACACTAAATAAACAGCCTGACAAAACTGTACTGACAGGTATTAGTGAAACTAAACCACCGTCACTGTACGTACTCTGTACACTGAGAAGTGCACAAGTTATCATACACAATTATCGTATGCTTCAATCCACTGTTTTTACTCTTATTGGTTTATTTCCTGCGTGGTCCACGTCTTCATACAGTGTTTTGTTTTTATTCGTTATTATCTATTTATAATTCATGTTGAATATTTCAGCTGTACACTAGTCAATCAGTACCTGGAAGATGATATCGCAGAAGAAACAGTTGATCAATAAGATGACAGTCAGTTAACAGTCAGTCAGTAACCAGTAGGGATGGGAATCAACCTCCGACCTTATCATTTCCTTTTATTGACACCGTAGCTGTGCATTGCGAGACAATGACGTCAAACATGTGTCTTCGCTGCTGGAGACTCGCAACAAGAAAGAGTCATAGCGGAGAGGAAGAAACGGTCAAAAGCGTGGTAGCGTTTTAAACACATATGCTCCACGTGGGCAGCCCACCCAGGTAGATTAAGACCCACCCAGGTAGATAAAATTACTCAATTTCAACTTAGGTTAATCTTTCCTTAGAATGCTTTCTTTCACTCTTTTCAAACTAACTCATTTTTGGCCCAACGCCTGTCTGAGCTGCGTGCGCTGCAGTTACTGACTGGTGACTAGAGGCCTCTCTGTGTGTAGCTGCGCAGTTAGCATGTACCAATAGCCTGCACGTGGGCCATTTAGGGCACATCAATAAATTGTAGCTACAGAAAACAACCTGGGTTACACTCTCTCCCTCTAAAGTCTCTGCAAGCACATAGGTCACACCCCACGCTGCCGACCATCACAAGTAAATTACTGTGGGAAACACTGTGTGGCTTCATTTCACGGAGAAAGGTGACGACAGTGCTAGTTGTAATGTCTATAAAATGGGAACTTCAAGGAACAGTGGAAACACCAGCAATATGCTGAAACATTTTTCTGCGCAACATGGGCTTAAATTCCAGGAATGCCATGTGTTTGAGACTCTCCACACAAGTGCCACTACTTCCGACCCGAGCAGCAAGTAAATATCCTGTTTTATAATGACATTAGTGCAACGTAAGCAGGCTTAGCAGATTTTTTCTTTGACTAAGAAAATCTAAATGAAAACAAATGCTGTACAAATGTTCTCTAAGAGACTCAGAGATAATAAAACACTTGCGTTGACGCTGAAAACCTGTAGAGGCCTACTTTTTCCGAAACAGAAAATGGATCAGGAATCATTACAGGAATTGATAAAGAATCAGACCGATAAGCAGAATCGATAATGGCATTGATATCAATAAATTCTTATTAATTCCCATCCCAAAAACCATTCAGGAACCAGTCAGTAACCACTTAACAGTCAGTAGCCAGTCAGTAACCGGTGGGTCAGTACCTGGAAGATGACCTTGATGCCCTCATAGAAGAAGCAGTCGACCAATAGGACGGCGCTGTCGAACGGCATCACAGACAGGAAGAGGGTGAGGAACCAGGACAGGCTGATGGTGGAGATGACTCCCAGCTCCTGCATGTGTTCATACAGCAGGGGGAGGAAGGCCCGAGTCAGCTCCTCAAACACCCCCTGATCCACCAGAGCTCCTGCAAGAACCGAGACCACATCAGACTGGGACAGCGTCCTCTGTGGCTGCACTAGTTTATCTTTGTTCAGATTAAACTTTCCAGTAAAGTATGTGCAGTATTAATTCATTTTTTTCGTGAGCCAGGGTTTTAGAAAGACTGACAAAAGAAACTGTCCATGAGATGGTTCTTCAGGAGCGATTCCCATATAAGCTGTCTCCATCAAAGTACAGGTGTAGAGGTGGTCGAGGACTACAAGTATCTGGGGTTCACCTGAGTTAGTCTGTACAACTCATCTTCACCGCTGCACAGGACATAGGACACTGACCCTTACACTGGCAACGGACTGGACACTAAGCACTAGCACTGTACAGTGTAGACTGACACTGGATACAGGTTTCCAGCACTGGATGCCGACACTACTGACTGACAACTGGACACTAGACACTGACACTGGCACTGGGCATTGGGTACTGATGCTAGACACCGACACTGGGCACTAAACACTGGATTATTGTAAGGGCACACTTTTGTCACTTGGCTTTGGCACCAGATACTGACACTAGACCCAGACACTGACACTAGGTCAGAGGTCACAGCAGCAGACTATTACTGACCTACAACTCTGGTGTTGTAGTAGTCGGGCAGCATCCGCTCACACAGCGCCACCAACAGCCAGAAGGCTTCTTCCTCCGTACAGTAGAGCAGCAAGACGGAGGTGACGATGTTCATGGCCTGGAGGGGGAGGAGAGAATATGAGTCCGTTTTTATTAATACTATTAGTGAACAGTATTTAACTTAAGATGCAGGGGGTGTGGCCCACCTAACTGACAACATATGTGTGTAACTACCAGCCATGCCCCCCATTTTCTCTGTAATTTGGTGTTTTTAAATGTCAGTCACTACCGACTATACATATTACAACTTATACTGAAATTTATTCAGTTCTATTTAATATTTATTGCAATTACATGGCTGCATCCGATATCAGGGTTGTATTTCATTTATGTTACATTTTTTTTATATTAAACCGGTTCTGGTTTATAATTTATTCTATTTTATCTTTTATTTAAATTACCTTGCAGTATCCGATGCTGGGTTTTTATTTTATTTTATATATTTTACCTGGCAGTATCTGATGCCGGGGTTTTATTTTATTTTATTTCATTTCATTTTATATACTTTACCTGGTGGTATCAAATACTGGGGTTTTATTTTATTTTATATATTTTACCTGGCAGTATCCGATGCCGGGGTTGCGGTGGGCATAGGCGGTGAGAACGCGGCGCAGCGCGGCGATGCCTGTCTCGTTCTGGAAAGCTCTGTGTTCGGGCATCGATCGATGGAGGTCGCGCTCAATCTCCTCTGTTGCCAATGAACACAGCCCCATGGCCTGCTCCACAAGGTCGCCATAGTAACCAGGGTGAGTCGCCATCTCATTCTGCGCTCCTGGACAGACAGGTAAACAGGTGCATACACAAGAGTTCAGTTTATCTGTGGGACAAGAGAACAGCAGACCAAGCTCTCCTTTCAGGTGAATGAATGAACACTGACCAGAGAACAGCAGCCACAGCTCTCCTCTGAGGCGCTCTGGGATCCCGTTGAGGACAAGTTCTCTTGTTCTGGAGGTTCGGTACATGCAGACACCTCGACCAAACTCTGAAAAGTGGATGTTCCATGCCTCCTCCTTCATTTTCTCCTTCATCTGCAGGAAGGAAGGGGGAAGAAGAGGAAGAAGTAAGGGAGGATTTACCTCTACATTCTGACACAGGAACTTTAAAATGTTGTAGCTTCATCTTACATATATCAGTTTGGATCAATGACCTGTCAAAGCCCAAGAAATCTAAACAAAGCCAAGCAACGTCTGCTGGTATCTAACAGTACCCCTCTGTACTCCAATTTATCTAACAGTAGTCCCTGGCATCTAAAATTACTCCTCAGTACCTAATGTTATTACAAGGTATCTGATGGTACTCCTTGATATCTCATAGTACTCCACAGTATCTAACAGTAATGATAATCCTCATTCATCATCTATTAGTACCAGTGACTACAAGTGCTGGTTCTCGGCAGACCCAGCTGTGTTGTGTTGGGACTTGGACTCGTGGCATTGAGTCCCAGGTCTCCCACAGCGTTTCGGTGGTATCTTACAGTACCAGAACTCTGCGGACTGTTATCTTACTGTAACATAACAGTCCTGGTACTCCTCAGTATTTATTAGTACTGGTTATGCTCAGTACCTGACAGTACCACTCCAACTCAGTATCTAAAAGTGCTGGGACTGACAGTACTGGTACTCCTCAGTATCTACCAGTACCAACTCTATACACCAGTGCCTCAGTGGGCTCCTGCCCATCTCTCTCCATCGCCACGGATGAAGTCTTCTTCACTGACCGACATCCCCCTCCCCCATCAACGCTCGCTATTGGAGATTCAATCGTGAGGAACATTAAGAAAAAATCTGCAGCGACTTTTTGCTTTCGAGGCACTAAGGTGACTGATATTATGGAAAAGATTCCCATCATCCTGGCCGTCACCCATTCGCCCAGGCTGTTGTCCTTCATGTTTGCTGTAATGACATTCCCAAACAGAATTCTGAAATACTAAAAAGGGACTTCGCCAAACTCCTTGACTCTTTCACGGTCCATAGTAAACAACTCAGTGTCTCTGGTCCCCTCTTCCCACTCAACCTTTAGCCGCACTCTGAGCTTCCACACCTGGCTGCAGTTAACCTGTGCTGCCCGCAATTTAACTTTTGTGGACAATTTTAATCTGTTCTGGAAACACCCAGCATCCGTCATGATGGTATTCACCACAATGGCCTGGGCTCACGCACTCTAACCGGCAACTTATTTTACACAATCTTGAACTCTCCCTCGCCCTGACTACCCGCCATCACAGGTCCACTTTCTGGTCGCTTTTCGTCTACACCAGCAAACCTCTCCCTCCCGCATAAACCACACTAGCTCCCCCTTGTGGTTAGGACTGCCTACTACCCAGGAGAGAACAACAACCTTCTCAAATACAATAGTCAGTGTCCAGACAACAAAGATAAGTGGGTCAGAGTAAAATTTTCCAATCCTACAAATATGATTCAAATCCCACCCACCCCCACCCCACCCCCAACCAAACAGCAGCTTTTACCAGAATTTTCTGAATTTCTATCCACCATTGTCCTCAATCATGAAAGCAATAATTTTGTAGATTATAATATCCACGTCGATCACCCATCTAACCATTTTGCTATTTAATTCCTAAACATTACTGATTTACTCAATCCCATGCAGCATGTCTCTGGTTCAACTCATAAGCAAGGCGACACCCTTGACCTGGTTTTTACTCTTGGCCTGACTATAAACTCCCTCTCATTGATCGACCTTACCTCCGATCATAAATGTTTTCTATTTGACTCCTGCATCCAGGCAACTTCTCCAATTCAGAAGAGACCAGTATATTCCTGCATTTTTAATAACCAGTCTGCTTCAAGGTCTTCACCTATTTTCTCTGATTTATATAACAGCCCTATTCAAGTTCCAACATTAACGATCCGTTCGATAATTTCAGTAACCTGCCACCTTGATATCTTACCCCCTAAATTCTTCACACAGGTCCCACCTGTCATTTGCCCTGCAGTGCTCACTATCATAAACATGTCCCTCACCTCTGGTTATGTCCCCAATCAATTGACGACAGCTATTGTCCAGCCCCTTCTAAACAAACCCGGCCTGGATCCATCCGTTTTGAAGAATTTTATACCCATCTTAAAATGTCCTTTCATTTCCAAAACACTGGAAAAACTTGACACTGAGTAGCTTCTTCAAGTTGTCGAAGGGAATTACATCTTCGATAAATTTTAGTGAACCTGCTTTGATATGAGCCACCAATGACATCTTTGTGCAGGCTGATAGGGGGAACACTCCACCTTGGTCTTACTCGAGGCAAGTGCTGCCTTTGATATCAAAATTCCCTCCGTCGTCATTAATTGACTAAATACATGCGTTGGTATCTCAGGGGAAGCTCTAGAGTGTTTTTTGTCATATTTGTCAGGTAGACGTTTTCAGTGTCTGTGGGTAACAATGTGTCCTCATCTGCTCCGCTGTTATATGGGTTGCCCCAGGGCTCAGTCCTCGGTCCTATTCTTTTGTCTTTGTGTAGGTTTCCTCTGGGTCAGATAATAAGTCGCATTGGGTGTTTATCCTATCATCGTTAGGCGGACGACACTCTGCTATATGTTTCAGAAAACGAGATGATTTGAGCAGGCTAGACACTCTCCACAACTTTTTAGCCGCGATAAAAGACCGGATGTATCTCAGCTTCTTATCATTGGCCCTGAAAATACTTCAAATGGCATTTTTCAGCATATTGGCCCACTTGCCTTCTATGTCAAAACTAACGCTAGGAATCGTGGTGTGACGTTTGACTTTAAATTGAGATTCCAACACCATGTCAACAAATTGGTTCAATCCTGGGGGTTTTTTTCAAGTCAGGAAAATTGAAAAAAACACAACCCTCTTATTTGCCTCTGACTTATAACGTATCATTCGTGCCTTCATTTTTCCCTCCTTGACTACTGCAATGCCCTTTTCACCCACCCTAGTCAAGCTGCCCCACCACATCTTCAGCTTGTACAAAATGCAGCAGCTATGCTATTTACTAAGACTGGCCATAGATCGCACATCACTCTTACTTTAGCCCAACTGGATTGGCTGCCAGTGAAATTCAGGATTGATATTCAGAGTCATTTAATCACTTATAAGGCCCTACACGGTTTAGCTCCTGCCGAGCGGTGGCCTAGCTTAATCCAACCAAAACCCGTTGGCCATACCGCATACCACACTAAAAACAAAAGGCTGCACTTCTGCTGCCCTGGAACCCAGACTTTGGAAAAATCTCCCCCTTCCCATTATATCAGCTGAGTCAGATGACTGTTTTAAACAACATCTAAAACCCCACTTTTTTAGGATGGCCTCGTTACAACTTTCGATAACTGCTCTGGGTGGGGACTGTAAGCTTTCTGCCTTCATATGCGTTATATCTGTATGTATTTTTGAATGCGATGTCGATGGTAAGCACTTTGTAACCTGTCTTAAAAAAGGTGCTATATAAATTAAGTTTTACTTACTTGCTTACTAACAGTACTCTATGATATCTAACAGTACCAGTACTCCATGTCGAATCCAGTATCTAAAAGGTGCTGTGACTTGAACTCACGGCTTTCGGTCCGAGATCCTCTGGAGCATCTCGGTGGTAAAGCTGCAGCAGACCCTGGCTGGCTGTGGGCAGACCGGGGTGGTAATGTCGCCCCCTGTGGACAGACTCAGATCCTGCAGATGAGGAAGAGGGGACGCTGGAGGATGCCTGAAGACACACCAAAAAAGTGAGAATAAAACTTGAACTATATCACTGTGAGGATTCCTCTCTCTAACCCTAAACCTCTGACAACGTCTGAAACCAGCCAACAATCAGCAGCTGAAGTTGACTCAGTCACTGTGAAAAATGATCTGATACTCAGCTGACAACAGTTACACCATTCAGCCACACGGTGGCAGTATAACTACACACTTCACACAGTAAATAACTTCCAATCTATCTGATGTAGAATCTATCTGAATCGAGTTTCCCATTAATGATTTTGGTTGCAGCAGATCTGACCCTCTACATTAGTGACATACCGAATGACCAATCAAAGACAGCGGGTTGGTATCGCCCCATGAGCTGTCAGGCGTTCGCTGCAGGAAGTCGGAGATGCGTTGGACCAGGAAATCTCTGTCTTTGAGGTTGGCAAACAGGAAGTTCATTTTGTTCTTCGTGCTGATGGAGACTGGACATGGCAGGACGCTACTGCTGTCTGCTTTTTCCACAATAGACACCTGAGAAACAGAGGATCATAGGTAAAATCCCAAGTCTGGTCTGAAAACCAGAGTTTTATAAGACTGACTGGAGGTTCTGTTGGGTTTAAGATGTTTAGGTTCTTCAGAGGACATCATCCATCTGACAGGAGAATCTTCAGCCAGTACTGATGTGAAGGTGTTGTTACATTTGTTGAGGCCATTGTTAAAATTTCCTCCAGCTGCCACCAGATGTTCCTCAGTAGTTATATTCAATTGACAGCAGCTTTAACCTCACCTCGAGTAAAAAGTCTGAGTGTATGAAAACTGACCTGGTACTACTTGTTTACCTCTCTGAGTGGTATGATGAGCTGACACAGGTCTTCTTCTCTGCTGTTAAAACAGATGTAGTTGTTGGAGATGAACAGCTGTCCAACCACATGCATCTTAGCGAACGGCGTCCACAGTGTGCAGTCCGTGTGTCCGTCCAGACGCTCGTCCTGCATCAGTCGAAACATTGTCCGATACCGCTCGTTCTTTGCCCGGGCGTCCAGATCCCTGCAGCATCGAAACAGACAGGAAACAGCTGATCAAACATCAACAACAGAGAGATCCAGACTGAGAGACAGTCACAGTTAGTTTGATGGTCCAGGTGGAGAAAACTGAAGGCTGCATCATAAACATCATTACTGTTGATACAAAACAGAGATCAGTTTGTCTATGTACATTTATTAAAATTTATCATCTGGCAGGAAACTGCACTCTGTTTTGCACACGTACATTCGGTATGCCTGAGGAGTATTGTGCTGTTTATTTAGCTTTGTAGGGATTTAGTGTCACAAACAATGTTAGTATCAGTCCTTTATTTGTTAAACATGTCCACCTTAGTTTAATCAGGTAAACTCTGTAAGCTTGATATAGGTGCATGGTTACTGAGCAGAGTGAGACCTCTTGAGTGCAGAGACATTCTTGAGTGTCTTGCAAGGTTTGGGCAGCGAGCGGTCGGCGGCAAAAGCTTCATTATCAAGCAGCTGACGCATGGCGATGTTGGCGAGCTGCTCCATCAGCTTGAAGGTGTCATTGATGTTAAGGAACATGGAGAAGAAATGTTCAGTGTGACGAGTGCTGACGCGAATGCTCTCTGGAAACACGAGGGTAGCATCTTTCTCCAGCTGAGTCACCTCCGTCCACTGCACCACCAGAGTCACTGAGGGTGGGGGGTGGGGGGGTGAATGGGGAAAGAAGTGGAGATTAAACTCATAAGTATATGAATGTAAAATAAAACATTAATGAGTGGCACGCTTTGATTGAGTGTGCGTAATGTACCCCCTGGTAAAAACAGAAGTGCCTTCAGATAACTACACAGGTATCCCTTTGCGACTGCAGAAGAACGTCCTGGTACAAACAAAAGTACCTTAATGTAAAAACAGACGTACCTTCACAGTGACTACAGAAGTACCCTGTGGTAAAAACAGAAATACCCCTGATAACCACAGAAGTACCTCCTGGTACAATCGGAAGTACCTCCTGGTCACTACAGAAGTGCCCCCTGACAGGTGTGTTCAGGTAAAACAGGGTGTTTAGTTACTCTTTAACAAAGACAGTTTGTTGTATTTTAAAACTGTAGAAACAAAATAAAGATTAGACACCATCTTGAAATCACAGCAGCTGCGACACATGTCAACATGTTGACGTGCTGACCCTGGAGTACTCAGTAGTCATTACTACATTATTACACAAGTACTCGTTACTAATTTCTACATTATTACAAGAGTACTCAGTAGTCATTACTAAAGTTTTGTGACTGTAACTTGCATAGTTGTGACATTATCGTGGTGACAAATCTGTCCACAGACAGACGGACACCTAAAACTTGCCTCTGTGGTAGTTCCCCGGTGGCTGTCCTGGAGACACCTACTGTAGCGTACTGTAGTGTACTGTACCTTTTTTTTTTTACCAGCTGCCACGCTGTCGCAGCTGGTAAAAATAAAGCGATTCCTCTTTCCCATTGTACAGACTGTACAATAAATTACATCATTAAATTCTGGACTATGATTGCCTGGTCGTACCCTCCTTGCCCAGCAGGAAGGAGTAGAAGCACAGATGGTTGACAGACAGGTAAAGCCAGCCCTGCCGCGGGACTCTTCCCTTCCAGTAGCTGCAGGAGTAATAATTCACCAGCTTCTCCTCATCAGGCATCCCGAACAGCCTCCTCATCTTCAGCTCCGCCTCCCGAAACTTCCCACAGTCCTCCTCCTGTTCCTCCCCCTGCTTCAGCCGGTTCTCCTCTGCGATTATACCCTGCAGGAAGTGACATCACTCACTCACAGGTACACACAGGTAGAGAAACAGTCTGAGGGGGACAAACAGGAAGTTACATACAGAGATCTTCCCTTTGACAAAGGTGGTGACGTCTTCATCATTGTCGAAGATGGAGATGGTCTGCAGCAGGTTGGACTCCAGCCAATCCCAGTGCTCCGTTATCTCCTTCCTGGATGAGCCTGCAAGACACAGCCGAGGGTCTGCAAAAATTCAGCCAATCCCAATGCTCCCAGTCCAGTAGAGTCCAATCCAGTCCAATACAGTACAATAGAGTCGGGTCCAGTCCAGCCCAGCCCAGTACAGTACAGTTCTGTTTAGTAGAGTCCAGTCCAGTCCGCTACAGCCCAGTCCAGTAGTGTCCAGTCCAGTCCATTACAGTACAGCAGAGTCCAGTCCAGTACAGCCAAGATGACTCACCACAGGCGATGTTCCAGTAGATCTGAGAGTCTGCAGTCTGTAGCAGGATCCTGTATGGAGCCACTCTGGCACTCGAGTCAAGAACCACATCCAGAGTCCCAACAAGGAGACCTGCACACAGGAAGACATGTACACAGGTAAACCAGGAGACCTGCACAGAGAGAGACAGGTACACAGGTACACCAGGAGACCTGCACACAAAGAGAAGGGTACACAGGTAAACCAGGAGACCTGCACAGAGACAGGTACATAGGTACACCGGTGACTGGGAGACCTGCACACAGGAACACAATTAGACTTCTTACTGACTCTAACCTGTCTGACTCAATCCCGGGAGTGTGGACTCTGGATCTAATAAAGTATTTCATAGTCTGTTTCCCCCTCACTTTTACCTGAGCCCAACCAGTTATCTCTGTGACGGTTAACCATAATCTACCAGAGGGGTTAAGGCAACGACAACATCACCTCTATAATGTTTATAATATAATGTTTAATATAATGTATTGTTTCCACTCACCTTTACACAGTAAATTTAATCTCGTGTTAATATGTTCATGTTCAACATTCCAACATGTTCAACATGTAAATATGTTCATTTCCAACATGTTAATGCATTCATGTTCAATGTGTTAATGCATTCATGTTCAACATTCCAACATATTCAACATGTTTATGTGTTCATGCTCAACATGTTCATGTGTTCATGTTCAACATGTTAATGCATTCATGTTCAATATGTTCATGTGTTCATGATCAATATGTTCATGTGTTCATGTTCAACATGTTCATATGTTCATTTCCAACTTCGTAATGCATTAATTTCCAACATGTTAATTCGTTCATATTCAACATGTTTATGTGTTCATGCTCAACATGTTCATGTGTTCATGTTCAACATGTTAATGCATTCATGTTCAATATGTTAATGCGTTAATTTCTGACATGTTAATGCATTCATTTCCAATATGTTCATGTGTTCATGTTCAACATTCCAACATATTCAACATGTTTATGTGTTCATGCTCAACATGTTCATGTGTTCATGTTCAACATGTTAATGCATTCATGTTCAATATGTTAATGCGTTAATTTCTGACATGTTAATGCATTAATTTCCAACATGTTAATGCATTAATTTCCAACATGTTCATGTGTTCATGATCAATATGTTCATGTGTTCATGTTCAACATGTTCATATGTTCATTTCCAACTTCGTAATGCATTAATTTCCAACATGTTAATTCGTTCATGTTCAACATGTTAATGTGTCAATTTCCAACATGTTAATGGGTTCATGTTCAACATGTTCATGTGTTCATGTTCAATATGTTAATGTGTTCATGTTCAACATGTTAATGCATTCATGTTCAACATGTTCATGTGTGGATTTCCAACATGTTAATTCGTTCATGTTCAACATGTTCATGTGTTCATGTTCAATATTTTAATTTGTTCATGTTCAACATGTTCAATTAATAATGTGTCATTGTTCAACATGTTAATGTGTTCATGTTCAATATTTTAATGTGTTCATGTTCAACATGTTCATGTGTTCATGTTCAACATGTTCATGTGTTCATGTTCAACATGTTAATGTGTTCATGTTCAATATGTTAATGTGTTCATTTCCAACATGTTAATGTGTTCATGTCCAACATGTTCATGGGTTCATGTTCAACATGTTCATGTGTTCATGTTCAACATGTTAATGTGTTCATGTTCAACATGTTAATGTGTTCATGTTCAATATTTTAATGTGTTCATGTTCAACATGTTAATGTGTTCATGTTCAACATGTTCATGTGCTCATGTTCAATGTTAATGCATTAATTTCAAACATGGAAAATTCCAGAGGTGGTGTCAGAGACAGCAAGGAGCAGCAGTAAAATTTAATAGAACAGAACAATGTCAATTGTGTGTTGTGTTCAGGGTCAGTCAGCAGATTCTGAAACTTTAACCAACATTCTGACAGTTCAATAACAATCAAGAGTAATAATGTATTAGGTTTATTATTGTTTTGTAAATCAGTGGTAGAAAGTAACTGAGTAAAGTTTGAGATACTTGATTGTTTCATTGTACTGCAGTACATGTATCTGACAGGTCACTTTACAAACCAGACCTGTGATAAGTAATGAACCGGGGGACCAGCTGCTGAACTATGAATCATGGACTTCATATTTCTGCAGTATCTCTGGACTGGATTTTTATTCAGGACCAGAACCCCTGATACACAGTGGACCTGGGCCCCTGGGGGGTCTGGGTGATCTGAGAGTAATCCGGCCTTGATTTACAGATCTGGAGTGGACAACAGTGTCTACAATACAGACCCTGTAATACACCCCCCCCACACACACACACACACACACACACACACACACACACACACACACACACACACACACACACACACACACACACACACACACACACACACACACACACACACACCCCACCCCCCTTAGTGGACTGTAGGGAATCATACAGAAGTGGACATTATACAGCAGTACTCACCGGAGAGCCCCCCCCCGCGGCCGTGCCCCCTCCTCCTCTGCAGGATGAAGAACGGGTTGGCCCGCTCAGAGACCCACAAAGCTCCGGCCAGCAGCACCTCCTCCGGCTGGATCCACATCTCAGCCTCTGCCGGGTACACAACGGGAGTTACTGCCCCCCTCCGGGAAACACCGGGAGATACTGCCCCCCCGCCGTGAAACACTGGGACAAAGCGTCGGCTCCGTCTGATTCAGACAAACAGAGACCTGATGTTGTTTTCACTCGGTCAGATGACTGTACATCACTTCCGGGTCTGACGACTCAGGATACGCCCTCTGCGCAAGCTGCGTCATGACATCACAGAAGGAGAAAAAAATTTAAAATAAAAACAATTCTGCTTTTTTTTCCTACTTCGGTAACAGTACTTCATGTAGTTAAAGTACCAGTAGTAAAAGTACTTCATGTAGTTCCAGTATCAGTAGTAAAAGTACTTCATGTTGTTCCAGTATCACAGTAAAAGTACTTCATATCATTAAAGTATCACAGTAAAAGTACTTCCTTTAGTTAAAGTATCAAAGTAAAAGTACTTCATGTAGTTAAAGTACCAGTAGTAAAAGTACTTCATGTAGTTCCAGTATCAGTAATAAAAGTACTTCATGTAGTTCCATTATCAGTAGTAGAAGTACTTCATGTAGTTAAAGTACCAGTAGTAAAAGTACTTCATGTAGTTCCAGTATCGGAGTAAAAGTACTTCATATCATTAAAGTATCACAGTGAAAGTATTTAAAGTAATTCCAATATCACAGTAAAAGTACTTCCTGTAGTTCCATTATCCCAGTAAAAGTACTTCATGTAATTCCAGTATCACAGTAAAAGTACTTCTTTTAGTTAAAGTATCAAAGTAAAAGTACTTCCTGTAGTTAAAGTATCACAGTAAAAGTCCTTCACGTTGCTCCAGTATCACAATAAAAGTACTTCATGTAGCTCCAATATCGGAGTAAAAGTACTTCATCTAGTTCCAGTATCACAGTAAAAGTACTTCCTGTAGTTCCAGTATCGGAGTAAGAGTACTTCATCTAGTTCCAGTATCACAGTAAAAGTACTTCCTCTAGTTCCAGTATCGGAGTAAAAGTACTTCCTCTAGTTCCAGTATCGGAGTAAGAGTACTTCCTGTAGTTCCAATATCACAGTAAAATTACTTCCTGTAGTTCCAGTATCACAGTAAAAGTACTTCATGTAGTTCCAGTATCACAGTAAAAGTACTTCATGTAATTCCAGTATCACAGTAAAGGTACTTCATGTCATTAAAGTATCACAGTAAAAGTACTTCATGTAGTTCCAGTGTCACAGTAAAGTACTTCCTGTAGTTCCAGTATCACAGTAAAAGTACCTCCTGTAGTCACAGTATCACAGTAAAAGTACCTCCTGTAGTTCCAGTATCACAGTAAAAGTACTTCCTGTAGTTCAGGAAGTACAGTTCACTGTGCAGGGACCTGTGTCCTGTGACTGGTCTCTGATTCTCTCTGACGTGACCAGATCGTTGATCCTGAGTCACGGAGGCTTCGGCGGCGTTTTACTGGTGGAGCTGCTCCAGGTGGAGCTGCTTTTAGCTACGTCACAGACAGGGAGAGAGTTCAGTCCACTGGTTCCCAACCTGGGGGTCGGGCCCAAGGTTGGGAGACAAAAGAAGATGTGTTTGATCTGATGTGTTTCTTCTCCATAAAGTCTACGACAAACTGACACGTACTGTTTTGTCTGTGATTAACAGACTTTAACGTTCCTCCACTGGTTCCGGTTCTGTAAACTCACACAGAACCTCAGTTCTAACAGGAATGTTTATTTCATCCTCTACCCACACTGACTTTCTGTTTGCCTTTAAACTGTCTGGTTATCACAGTCTTTCAAAATTATAAATCTCATTTTTATTCTTGTAAAATACCACATCCATAAATTTAAATTCCTTGTTTGCACTGCAGAGGCTGGATCAGGACCTATAACACCGTCAATATGTTCTTATTGATTTCATATTCATCTGATGGATTTATTCTCTTTGATTTGATGTTGATTAGTGTTAACCACTCGATGGACGGACGGACGAATAGATAGATAGATAGTTAGATACATAATTAGAAAGATTTTGAAACTGACTTGATATTGACTAATGAAACGATTTGTATTTACGCTTTGGTGACAAAGTCCTGGTTTGTTACATAGGTCCCTGTTTGATTTACAGGTCCTGGCTTGTTACAGAGGTTCACATTCAGGGAAAATCCCTCGTTGCAACTAATTTCATAAGTGATTCATAATTTTTTGAGCAAAATGCCAAATATTGAAAAGTTCCAACTTCTAAAATCTGTTTTTCTGTTTTCTATCAACAACTGAATCTTTGGCTTTTCGACAAAATAAACACCTGGAGACGTCATTAAGAGCTCTGAAAAACTGACATTTTTATTATTTTATGTTTTATTGGCTAAATGTTTGAATGAGAAAATAATCACCAAATTACTTCATAATGAATAGTGGGTAAACTGGCTGTAACTATACAAAGATGATTATCTAGGTTGGTAGAGTTACACAAGTAAAATACAGTACTGTACAGTCATTACTGTACTTTATGTCACGTATGGACATGTACATAATCCGTAAAGTACATGTACTGTACGTTTATACACATCTCCTTTTTCTGTTCTTTTATACCAAATTGTTTGTGATTAGTTACGGGGTGAAATTCAGTCAATTTCAGTTTCAATTATACTTACGTCTGTTTGAGTCAACGCCATCTAGTGGCTGGAATGGATGAGCCCTTGGGAGATATGGGGAGGTGATGCTACCTGGAGGTTGGGGCCGGAGCAGGAAGAGGCAGTCCTTGACCTCACATCCTCATGTCCAGGCTGCTGCAGACACTGCTCCTGCTTTGTTTCAGAAAATCCTTGGTTTATCTTTGCAATCCTTATTTTCAGTTAAGTTTTGAACTCCTGAGCGTTGTATTCATTGATCATTTTTTAATAAATAGCGTTTTTTCTTTTGGACATCATTCCGTGGACCTTGAATTGTTCTGGATGTGGAGAGTCATACATTTTGCTCAGCAACCACAGTGGCTATCAGTACGACAAGAAATAAATAACCACTGCATAAATTGAGTCTGCGTGTTAAAGGTAATGATGAGAATTTAATGACATTTAATGACATTTAGTGAAACTAAATGACACTTTAATGACATTAATTACATTTAGTGACATTCAATGAAAGTAAATGACACTTTAATTACATTTAATGACATTTAGTGACACTTAAATGACAGTTAATGGCATTTAGTGACACTAATTACATTTAGTGACACTTAAATGACATTTAGTGACACTTAAATGAGACTTAAATGACATTTATGGACACTTTAATAACATTTAATGACATTTAGTGAAACTAAATGACACTTTAATAACATTTAATGAAATTTAATGCACTTTTATGACATTTTAAGGACATTTTGTGACATTTTAATGACATTTAATGACATTTAATGATGCTTTGACATTTAAAGCTGAGGCAGTAAAGACACTGAACTGAAAGCATCACACAAATCAATCTTCATCTTTATCATCATCATCATCATCATCGGTACCATGTGACACACAGGAAAGAGACAGAAACAGAAGCTGAGCGTCCTGAAGGACTATCAGACACCATCAGGACATGTTCAGGTCACTTCAGAGATAATATTGATCGATCAGTCAGGTTATAGATTGTATAATGCTGTTTATATCTGATTATTACACGCTGAGTAATTCAGAAGCTGTTTAATACACTTAAAAGGAGCAGTCCGTCACTTCAGGAAACCTTCTGCTGGACAAACACAAACATAAAGAAGAGGAGACATGTCAGTAGCTGTTTCTTGACCAAAAAGTGAAGGCTTGGACTCACAGTTGGTCAACCTGCCAGAGTTTTTAAGACATGTTGGCACAATGTTGGTCTGGTGACAGCCAAGGGTAAATCCTAACATCTACATACATAATGGTCTGTGTTATTGTGCTGACCTCAGTGATGTTATTGGGCTGGAGCAGCTGATATAATATTAGATTTACTTCGGAGATGACTTGATTTTACTGATGTTTATTGTTATGATTGACAAAATTGAATTAATGGTAAACTAAATACTATGTACATTATATTTCCTGGTTTAAGATGTTATAATAACACTTCACATACTGCCTCAGCAGCTGTTTAACCTGCTGAAGAGAGAAAACTATGGGCTCAAATTAGGGTCAAAAAGATTTTTGACTTATAAAGTGATGTTCAAATAATAATTCCAAAGGTTGTAGTTGAAAATCAATATTTGTAAACCTGTAAAATAAATCTGCTTGAGAAATTCAAGTTTATACATGTGTAGAAAATATTTGTATTTCTTAAAAAAAAAGACAATAGGATCTATGAACAAATGATATCAGTGGTGAGGTTACACAAAGACACAGTAAAAAAAAGTACTTTTGTGAACATCTGTGTACAGATACAAAGCACAAAACTGCGACCCAGGTGGGTTTACTGATGCGTTAGAAAATAATGGTAAACATTTAATGTGCTGTGTATGTATGCAAACACACCTGGGTCACCCAAGAGCCTGCGCCGTCATCCATCGTGAAAATTTACTACATCTTTCACCACCTGTGGCGGAGATCAAGGCAATGGAACCACCTGTCCTCTGATTGGACTCTGCTTGTGATTGGATTGTCATTGGCCAGTCAGAGTCAGGTGTAAAGACAGGGCCAAATTCTTCACACACATTGTGGGAACTTTGAGTGTTTTAGGTTTTCCACAGTTTTCTGATTTGTATCTGTACACAGATGTTCACAAAAGCACTTCTTTTTTCACAGCATCTTGCAGATGCAGATTAATTTTACAGGTTTAAAGACGTTGATTTATAGCTACAAACTTTGGAATTATTTGTGACCATCACTTTAAAATCTCAGAATCTTTTTGGTCCTAATTTGAGCCCAGAGAAAAATGTGAAGTTTGTTGTCCACAACCTGAACCCACTGAAAGAGATTAGTTGATTAATTGACAGAAAATTAATTTTCAACTATTTTGATAGCTGATTAATCAGTGAAGTACATTTTGAAGCCAAAATGTCAGATATTTAATGTTGTCAGTTTCTCCAGTGTCAGATTTTCAGTTTTCCTCTGTTTTCTGTTTCAGCAACTGAAGATCTTTGGGTCTTGGACAAAACACATCTGAAGACGTCATTGAGATTCAGAAAACTGTAACAGACTGGAGCTCTTTTAATGACCTCATCTCGCTGTGTCCTCTTCTTCTGTGAGGGTTTAATGGCAGCAACTGGAGAATCAGCTCAACCAGCTGTTGATCAGCTCATATTCACACAGCAGCGGTGGAGGAAGACAAGACTTCACATCATGTTTTACTTCGGAGCATTTACTGTTAAAACTTGTGTTAAATGTGAATGGAAACTGGACTACCAAGCATCTTACACTGGGCTACAAGGAGTTAAAACAAAATGACTTTTTATTTTTAAGTGACTCAGCTCTTTTCTCATTGGCTGTCAGACCTGTGGGCCCCAGATGTGACGTCTGCAGATGTGTTGACTCAACTGTCGACTTAACACCGCTCACTAGCTGGTTACATAACAAGATAAAAATGAGACAGACTTGAAGTTGAAGTTGTTCTTTTGATAGAGCTATGCTAACAGTTTCCCCCCTGCTTCCAGTCTTTGTGCTAAGCTAGGCTAACCACATCTTGTAACTGTCTCTGATGTAGCCAAAATTCATCATTTCATCTGAATCTGGAGAAGGAAACAAGAGGGTTCAATAAATGTTTACTGTTCCTTTAAATTTGTAAATTTAATAAGGGTCAAATTATCCAGGACAGTTCCCAGAGGAACTCCATGTCACTGAACAGAGAACAGGAGGTTTACTGAAATGTTGGACTGTTCCTTTAAATCTAATGTCTCTTTGTTCTACAGAGAAACATGTTTTTTTTGCTACAGGGGAGTTAACACTGTTAAAGTTCACATGATTGTTTCCTCCAGAAGATCAGGATCAGGGTCCAGGTCCAGGTCCTCTTATGGGTCCGGTTCCAGTCTGATCGGTCAGTATTTACAGGAGTTCTGATCCAGGTCCGGGTCTTCAGATAGACTCCAGATTCTGACTGTCCACAAGTTTCAGTTAGTGATGTAATAATCAGTCAGCCAATCAGGAGGTCCACAGTTTTGACTGACTGAAAGCAGAACAGGGAACACTGAATGGAACTTTTTCTGGATTCAGGTTCTTTGGGTCTGTTTTGGTTCTGGCCCAGCTACTGTCAGGTCTGTTTAGGTTTATGTGAGGCAGACTCAGGTATAGATCTTTGGACCCATTTTCGAGGAACGCAAGAACGCTTTCAAAACATCAGGAACCGTCTCAGCAACCTGTATAAGATTTAAAAAGTTTTTTGAAAATGCAAGAACCTCTTAAAGACCTCAAAAAATGTTCCCAGAACCTTTTAGGAGCTCAGAAAACCTTTTTTTTTTTTAGGAGCCTTTTTCATGAGCAACAGAACCCTTTTAAGACTTCAAGAACCTTTCAATTAACCTTTTGTAGGCACTCAGGAACTTTTATAAGAAAGTTTTTAGGAACTTGGAATTTTTTCAAGATCTCAAAATCCTCTTTAAATACCTCATAAACGTTTCCAGAATCTTTTTGGGCACTTGGGAAAATTTCCACAAACCCAAACCCCTTCTAAGGAATTCAAGAACCTTTTCAGGAAACTCTACAAATACTTTCCACAATCGCAAGAACATTTTCAAGGGCTAAGAAACTTTTCCAGGGAGCATTTTAGGGAATCAGGAACTTTTTTCCAGAACCCAAGAACCCTCTTAGGCACTCAGAAACATTTCAAGGAACTTTTCAGGATCTGAAGAACGTTTCCAGGAACATATTAGCCACTCAGAAAGTTTTCCAAGAACCCTGAGCCCTTTTAGGATCCAATTAACGTTTCAGAGGACCTTTTTAGGAGCTTGGGAACTCTTCCAGGATAGCATCTGGGAAATCAGAAAGGTATTGAGGAACTCACACACTTAATCAGGAACCAAAGAAAGTTTTGGAAATTTTCCAGGATCTTTAAGGAACTTATATAGTTCCTTGAAGCTCCCAGGAACCTCTTCAAGAATCCAGGAAATTTTGGAGGGACCTTTTAGTAACCCAAGAACCATTTTAACGGAAGACAGGGACCTTGTTCAGAACTCAGGAACTATTCCAGGAGACGTAAGAAGCCCAAGAACTTTTCCAGTGACTCAGGAACCTTTTTGAGAAACCAAGACCTTTTCAAGAACCATTTAAGAAATACAGGAAGTTTTCCAAGGACCCAAGTACTTCTTTAGATGCTTAGGAACCTTTTGAGAAAACCTTTCAGGAACTCAGGAATCCAGAACACCAGGGACCCTTTTCCAGGAACATGAGAGCGCTTTTAAGGGACTACACAACTTTTCCAGGAACCCAGGAACTTTTTTAGGAACTCAACAACAACACCTCCAGTTCTACCAGTGGAACCTTCTCTGGGTGATTTTTGAAAACATCTTTTTAACGAATTGTCCTGATTACCAGCTCCGGTTCATCCAGTTTTACTTCTTCTGGGGAAAATAAAAACATGAGTGTCAAGCTAACGTGTCTAAACTGAGACCAGGATCCAGACCAGGATCCAGACTTCAGAGTCCATGTTTGGTCTGAAGAAAGTCTGATGGAATAAATGCTCAAAAGTCCATCGAGGTTGTCGATATCAGACTCATCCCAAAAGGAAACACTTCCTCCCTCCTTCCCCTCAGCTGGTGGAGAGTGGTAGTGGTGGTGGGGGGTTGTAACCATGACGACAGGCCTCAGGACTTGTTGTCGTCATAGAGGTCCAGCGAGGCCTGGATATCCGGCAGCTCCATCTCACAGACAACAGTGCGAGGAGACATTGAGTTCCTGTTGAAGAAGTGACCGCCACCTGAAGAGAGAGGACAAAAACACATTAATTTATCATGAAAATAAATACAACTTAAGATGAATTATTTACTAAAACCAGCTCCACACAGTCAGGGTCCATATCAGTAGTTTTAGGGTTTTTTTCATGTTTACTAGTTATAGGAGGGTTAGTACTGATTTGCAGAGCTGAAACAATTAGTCAAATAATCAATCAGTCGATTGACAGAAAAATAATCAGCAACTATTTTGATAATCGATTTATTTTTTATATAATATTTCAAGCAAAAATAAATAAATATTCTGTAGTTCCAGCTTTTAAATTGTGAAGATTTGTGTCGTGTGAGTGATATCCAATCTGGGCATCAGGACCCCTCCTATTCATGAGATGCATTAAGGGAAAAGTTAAGAAAAATAAACAAAGTTCTTCTACATAAATTTGAATTCTTGTCACCAATCTTTTATTTTTTGTGAACAACTTCATAGTTTTACATCTTTAAAGGTTTAAAAGTTTCACTTGTAAAAACAGAGCACAAATGGGATTCACATGGACCACAGGTAAAGCTGTGGTGGCGAATGAAACTTCATCTTCATTCTGTACAAATCTGAAGGAGGCGGACACAGTGATCACAACATAACAATATGCATCATATTAGTCATATAAAAATACATTGACAAAAATAAATTTCTAGAAAAACATTCTTAGAAAAATAACAGCAATATTTTACTTTTGAAAAGTTGTCAAATCCCATTCGGATCTTTTCTAAACCCTCCGTAATGTTAACAGTTTCTTCAAATTGTTAAACCTTTTAATATTTGATTTAATCTGAATGTTTTAAAATAAAGAGATTTATTTATTTAGGCAGAGGATTGTGAGGTGACTGGTTCAAAATAATTCAGCTTTCCACAGAAACATTACCAATGAAAATTGTCTTATGACAGTGTTAAGTTGCTCTGTGACAGTGCAACTACAGCCTTGACCTCGTTCTGATTTATGGCATCGAAATTGAACATTAAATAGTCTTTCCACAGAATCCTCTTTTGTCGGACCATTATTTAATAACTTTTGAATTCCTATTACTGAACTACACAACATTAGGCAAAAATGTCTTTACCAGATTTCTATCTGATAGTACTGTAGCTAAATTTTAGGCACTGATTCCATCAGCACTTAATTCACTGCCATGTTTCAATATAACAGAGGACTCCTATGATAACTTTAGTCCCCCCAAAATTGACCATCTTGTTGATAGTGCTACAGGCTCAATGAGAATGACATTTGACTCTACTGGCCCTCTAAGAAAGAAGATAATCAAACAAAGGAGGTTATCTCCATGGTTTAACTCCCAAACCCACATATTAAAGCAATCTACGCGGAAACTTGAAAGGATATGGCGGTCTACTAAACTGGAAGAATACCGCTTAGCCTGGCATGATAGTCTTAAAACATATAGCGAGGGCCTCTGTAATGCCAGAGCAGCCTATTACTCATCTTTAATAGAGGAAAATAAAATCAACCCTAGGTTTCTTTTCAGCGCTCTAGCCAGGCTGACAGAGTCATAGCTCTATGGATCCATGTATTCCTATAGCTCTCAGTAGTGACGACTTCATTAGCTTCTTTAATGATAAAATTCTAACTACTAGAGACTAAATTCACCACTTCCTGCCCTCAACCGATTTATCTTACCTTATCTCCCATCGACCTTCACCAACTAACTTCAACAATGACTTCATCTAAACCATCAACCTGTCTCTTAGACCCCATCGCAACTGGGCTGCTTAAGGAAGTTTTACCCTTAGTTGGCTCTTCTTTACTAGATATAATCAATTAATATTAATTGACAATGTACCGCAGTCCTTTAAAACAGCTGTAATTAAACCTCTTCTTAAAAAACCGACCTTTGATCCAGATGTTTTAGCCAACTATAAACACATATCTAACCTTCCCTTTCTCTCGAAGATCCTTGAAAAACCGTCGCCAACCAGTTGTGTGACTTTCTACATAATAATAGTTTATCTGAAGATTCAAAGCTGGTTTTAACTCCTATTTATCAGATCGATTTCAGTTTGTGCATGTTAACGATAAATCCTCCATATACGCAAAAGTTAGTCACGGAGTCCCACAAGGTTCTGTGCTTGGACCAGTTCTGTTTACCTTATATATGCTTCCTTTAGGCAATATTATTAGGAAACGCTCCATTCCAGATGATACCCAAGTGTAATTGTAATTCCTTATTATCAGGCTGTCCTACCAAGTCTCTAAATACTCTCCGGCTGATCCAGAACGCTGCAGCACCAGTACTGACAGGTACCAGGAAAAGAGATCACATTTCTCCTGTGTCAGTTTCTTTACATTGGCTCCCTGTAAAATCCAGAATAGAATTTAAAATCCTCCTCCTCACCTACAAAGCCCTTAATGGTCAGGAACCATCGTATCTTAAAGAGCTCATAGTTCCTATTACCCCAGTAGAACACTGCGCTCCCCGAACGCAGGCTCGCTCTTGGTTCTTACAGTCTCCAAAAGTAGACTGGGAGGCAGAGCCCTCAGTTATCAGGCTCCTCCACTGTGGAACCATCTTCAGGTTTGGATCCAGGAGGCAGACACCCTCTCCAGGTTTAAGAGCTGGCTTAAAACCTTCCTTTTGATAAAGCTTACAGTCAGGACTGCCTCAGGCTTGTCTTGAACCATCCCCGAGTTGTGGTGCTATAGGCCTAAACTGCCGGAGGAATTCCCATGATGCACTGAGCTCCTCTCTCCTCCTCTTCCTCTCCATCTGTGCGCATTCATATCCCATCAATGCTCGGTACTAACTCAAGTTCTTCTCTCTCCCATAGTTTTGCGCTTTCTCGTCTCTCTCCTCTCTCCTTCTGTCTCTTTCTGCAGGCATTTCTGCCTCTGATGATGCAGAGTCTGGATCTGTGACTGTACTACTGCTCCATGATCCTGCTCAACGCCCATTGCTTCAATTATTAGGATTATTATTATAATTATTATTACACATCTTTATGTATCTTTCCTCCTACTCTCTCTCTTTCTCTCCCCCTCCCTGATTTGACCTGACTTGACATGTAAAGTCGTCTTTTAACTGTTTAAAGTTAGAGTAAATTGCTGATGTCTGTGTCAGGACTGTGTTGAAGGTCTTGATGTTATTGTGTAGAGTCGTGCTGCATTCTTACTGGTTACAGCGATGGTGATGTCAGCAGGTGTTCTTGGCGTGGTCTCAGGGTGGAGGGGAGTGAGCGGCTCCAGGCTGATGGACGGCTGGTTGCTGTCGCCCAGCGGTGCTCTCTGGCTGCCAGATGCCTGACTGACACCGAGACGCTCCACATCCAACACCACGCTGTCCACACAGGGAAGACTGGTCTAAGGACAGAGGATAGTCATTAACAGTTGTTATACAGAAACACCAGGAGCCTCAATTATAACCGCTGTTTTTGTACAAAACAGGGATTGAAACATGTGTACACCACTTCCCAAGGAAACATTGAGATTTATAAAAACAAACTTGATGGGAGAATGTGTGCACGTGTACAAGAACATTTTGTGGACACAAGTGGTGAACTGAAGCCAGATTGTATGATGATACTTCTCAAAGGTTGAAGTTCACTTCATATCAAACCAACAATCAAACATCATATCCCCAATGTGATAAACGTTAAACTGTAGCAGTGTTATATACCCACATCTGAACCATTTACATCTGTGACTCATTATTAGACTATAATTAAACTACTGAGCGCTTGTTGTGGCTCATTTGCACATTCCCAAACCCTCAGTGGTCATTGGAGAGGGTAGGGCCACCAAAATTTTGTTGGGATCCTATGCACAGTTTTATAAATGAGGCCTCTGGTCTGTTCCTGTTGTTTACATCAGCGGTGACTCACCATGATGCCGAGAGCTTTGAGTATGTTGAGTTTACACATTGGACAGGTGCAGTGTTCGTTCAGCCACGGGTCCACACACACTTTATGGAAGACATGTCTGCACAGACACAGAGACATGTTTCATCTAAGGAGATTTTAATCACCAAACCATCACTACTACATCTTAAAACATAAATATGTCTGAAACTAGTGACCTCAGGGAGTCTGAGTTGGATCATTCTGTGTGATACCGGTCTGACTGGTGATTCTGGTGTTATCATTACATTTATATACACTTATGATAAAGTCCAGTAAATTATTACAGTCTGAGAACCCGGTGGAAACAGTCTCTGTTGGTGTTTTCAGACTCACTTGCAGGGCAGAATTCGAACCACATCGTTCAGCTGGTACGCCTCAATACACACCGCACAGTGGTTAAAGTCTGGATCAGTTTCCTACAACACACACACAACAACATAGTATAGACACAGAGGGAAGAGGTCATGCTAACATGACAGCTGAACATCAACAACTTTACTCTCCAAACACGTTGTCTCATTGTGCTGGTTTTGAGTCTCTGTGAGGTGGCGTTAAGTCTCTGTAGTGGTCTTGTGTCTCTTGCTGGTGGTTTTGAGTCTCTTTGTGGTAGTTTTGCATCTCTTAATGGCATGTTTGTGCCTCTTTGTGGTGGTTTTGTCTCTGTGTTGTGATTTTGTCTCTGATTGGGGGTTTTCTGTCTCTGAGTCTCTGTGTGCAGGCTTTGTGTCTCTTTGCGGTGGTTTTGATTCTCTTAGTGGTGGCTTTGTCCCTTGGTGCTGCTTTTGTCCCTTTGTGGTGGCTTTGTCTCTGTGTGGTGGTTTTGAGTCTCTGTGTGGTGGTTTTGAGTCTCTGTGTGGTGGTTTTGAGTCTTTGTGTCCTGGTTTGGTCTGGTTGGAGTCAGTGTCTTTTGCAGGTTTGAACATATGAATGATTGTGTATCTTGTTAAAATTCCTCTCAGCTGTTTTCCTGCAGCAACTCATCAGATTTATTTTCCTCTCTGTCCTGTTTATATCCCCTCTCCATCTTCCCGTGACCTTTGACCTTTGTTTCACATTGGATGTCCATCACTGTCTCACCTGCAGCCTGAAGGTCAACAACATAAACAGCTGAATCCTCTGGGTCCCACTGCCCGCCAGGTATTAGCGCTGCAGTGCACTAGTGTTACACTGACAACAAAACTAAAAGGCTTAACAAGGACTATTCAGAAATCAAAGACTGATTTAATGTTGATGGCCTGAGTGATCCTTCTCAAGTTTCTGTCAGCAGCTGATTGATGATCTCAGAGCTGATTAACTTCTGCTAAACTGAAGAAACAACACCTGAGCAGCTGGCAACATCTGTCAAAACCAGGAGACACCAATGAGGACACGTGTGGACATAAAGACATCTCAGTTGCAGCAACAGAAACCACACAGGGTCTCAGTGTCAGTGTTTACCTTGTCTCCTTTCTTCACTGTCCTCGTCGTCAACTTCCCGATGGCTTTCTTCGCTGCATCACCAAGACGACGCTGAGAGACACAGAGAACAGAGTGTTATGCGTCAATGTATTTGTTCCTCTCTCCTCATGTCTTGTAATAAAGTCTGATCCAGGACATTTTCCACAACTCTTCAATACATCTTTCTCAAAAACACTTAGATTTACAACCACCTCACATCTCTTCACCACATAGACTCCTGTTTCACCAATTTGACAATTTACATTCATGTTTTTCAAATATGTACTTCTGTAAGAGCCAAAGCGAGGAGGGAAATCTTCAGATCATTTAAGGTCTTATTTTAAAACAAACTCTCAGATTCACTTTGATGGTCAGATCATTTTCATCTTCACAAACATCAGACAACAGAGCAAATATCATAAAGGCTTTAACATGGTTTTTATAATCCTTTTTTTCTCATGTCATACCATTTTATCCGTGTGTATAAACATGTTGTGTATTCTGTTTAGATAAAGGTAATCAATAAGCCCACTGGAGCTCCGTTCCATGCTCATTCATGTTCACTGTTGTTGGTGTCTGTGATTTGAACCTGTGAAAATAAACTCAGACTCAGACTGAACACACACATGTGCTATCAGAGAGTAACGTGATTCAGATCAATGTGCTCCTGTTACAGCTTCAGGTTTACTGTGAAGGACGGAGACAAACACAAAGAAAGGACAGGGATGAAGGTGAAGACCGAGGACACGCTCCAGGACATAGAGTCCTTCAGTCTAATTGTCATTTGTAAACTTGGAGGAACAGGTTAGCCTATCTTAGCACAGGGGGACACTGCAAGCCTCTGTTAGCCTTGTTTTAAGGGTTAGGACAGTGGAAGGTCGTTCACTCACAATGACGTGTCTGATGTTGTAGCAGACCGTTAAAGAAAAGTAGTTGTTCACAGTGTAAAACATCCTGACTACAGTATTCAGAGTACTACCACTGCAGTCTGTATGAGACGCTCCAGGTGACTACAGGGCTCCGTTGATGATGGTCTGTGATGGAGCTGTGTGTGATTTCATTTACACGTGGACAGAACAGACTAATCAAGTGTTGAGGACAAAGTTTCTCTTCACTCTGGATTTAAATCTTTCTTTAAACAACATCCTAGATGTTAGTGACCATCACACTGGTTTATGTTCCACCACCAGTCTCAATTATTTTCAATTTGTCTCAACAGGGCTGTTTTGTCTCTAAATGCTACAATACCAGGATCCTCAGCTGCTGTTGCCATGGAGAAGACGTCAGTCAAGTGTGAATCGGAGCCACAGTGAACTCAAAACACATCACCATGGTTACTGAATTCACCCACAGTTGACCCAAAATTTAACAGTGAACTGGTTTCAGCCAAAGATTATAAAATCAGTTTTCTCAGCAATTTACTCTTGAGCTTTCACCTGCTCTGTGATTGGCTGTTTGTCAGTGAAATGCCCCCTGGGAGCCGTAGTTGACTTCTCTCCTTCAGTTTAAATGTCAACAGCTTCTTTAGTGTTGACTTTTATCACAGAAGCAGATATTTTCTGACACCGTTGTTTAGTCCTGATGAATGAAGGAGGAGAGTTTAAACTGATCTGTTTACTGCAGGAACCGGGAGGTGAAGTGAAGGATGTTCTGCATCAGGAGGAGGAGGAGGGAGGAAGAGGATGGGAGACAGAGTTCTGAGAGGAAGGTTAGATTACACTGTGGGGGAAGGAGAAAGGGGGAGGTGACTACCCAGTGCGCCATAAAACTCCCAGCAGAGATTCACCTCATTGAATATTAATGATTCATCTAAACAGGAGGAGTGGGAGGAGGGAAGGGCGTGGGGGGAGGATATTAGCCTGTAATCCTGGATAATAAGCACGTTAGCTGTATATTGTCCTGTTAGCGTGTTAACTGTCTATTAGCCTGTTAGCTGTAATATTAGCCTGTTAGCGTGTTAACTGTCTATTAGCCTGATGACCGTATATTACCCTATTAGCATGTTAGCCTGTTAGCTGTATATTGGCCTGTTAGCCCGTTGACTGTATATTACCCTGTTAGCATGTTAGCTGTATATTAGCCTGTTAGCATGTTATCTATATATAAGCCTTTTGACATGTTAACTGTATATTAGCCTGTTAGCTTGTTAGCCTGTTACCTGGCTGCGGTCCCTGGCACTGGTGTAGCGGATCTTCTGGATGAAGTAGAAGATGAGCCAGGCTGAAGAGATGATCATGAGGACAATGAAGGAGATGGAGACGAAGACCAGCGAACCTCGGTTGATGTTCTTGGTGGGACCACGTTGACCCACCACCACTGAGACCAGGACCGTCAGGTTCCTCTCCAGGTGAGCCAGGATCTCTTTACCATACACCTCTGTGATCATAACTGCCACTGTTTCACCAGTACCTGCACACAGAACCAGGACAGGAAACAGAATCAGAGCCAGAACCAGGACAAGGATCAGGACTAGAAAAGAGCCAGGATCAGGAGCAAGATCAGACCCAGAACAAGGACCAGGACCAGGACCAGGACAAGAACAAGGACCGGCACAAGGAAATATTAACCAAATCCAGTTTTGAAAATTAATTTCTACACACTGGGTTCAGGTCTCTTTCAGATCTGGTCCACATACACTTTTCTACTTACTGGAGTTTAATGAGCTGCTTCTCTAAACACATGTGCCTCAATTAAGTACCACGAATCTAATCACACAATAAGTAATCAGATTAATAGTGAAATTATCAGATTAACCCATGACATCATCAGATTACTGGAAAAGTAATCAGATTATACAATAGGTAATTATGTTACTCATGAGATGATCAGATTATGCATGAGGTAAACAGATAAACCAAGAAATTAAGAAGTAAAGATGAACTTTACTTGAGAGGTTTCTGATCTGGTCGAAAGGTTTAAACTCTGAAAAGATTTTAACAAACCAGCCCTGATCAACACATTCTGCTTTGGTATTCTACCTCATGAGTAATCAGATTACTGGTAGGTAATCAGGTTACTGTGAAGTAATCAGATTCGCCCAACAAGTAATCAATAATCAGACACACCTATAGTATTACTCTTGACAGACACAGATGTTACTCAAAAAGTCACCAGACTTGGCCAATAAGTAATCAGATTACTTTAAGAAAACATCAGCAGAATAAGTGACCAGATTTAAAGTAATCAATTTCAGATGAAGTCACATTACACACAATGTAATTGGATTACAGAATAATTAAAGCTGACTACCCACGAAGTAACAAGATTGCAATATGAGTAATCAGATTAAAAATAAGTAATATGATTAGATGTGAACGCGTTATGTCATAAGAGTAATTAAATAGAATTACAGGATTACACAAGAGCTAATAAGATTATCCGATAGGTAATCTGATTACTTAGTAAACTAAATCAGGCTAGTCGTTTCACAGTAATTAAATTACAGCAGTTTTATTAGTTGTTAGTTGTGTTTTAAAACAGCAGATGAAACTCTGTAATACTCTAGTCTTCTGAAGAACCAAGGTTTCAGGTTCCAGAATTAATTGTCATTCTCTCCATTTTCTACACTCAAGGTTTTTCTCAATACAGAGTTCACAGACTTCAGACTTGTGTACCTGGGAGTTCAACTTGTCAGGTCCAAATCTACAGTCCAAACTCCCGAGGACAGGAGGACCCAGTACAATCAGTTTCTAACTGAGACATCAGCTCAGTTTCAACTCACATGTAATCAGCTTTACCTGACTGTACTATGACACAATCATCTTGACTCAAAGCTCCACTAACAGAAGAACAAAATAACCTCACTGACAGTGAGATAAAAGACAGGCCCGATATCTGATCTGTGATGTAGATTAAAAAAATAGAACTAAATGTACCACAGCCCATTCTGCCTCTGCTCATGTACTTATACAGATGCTGATGTAAATGTGTTTGATTGAACATCTGCAGGGTCCAAAGCTCCACAGAGCAGCTGTGATGTTAAATTGTCCTGTAAATACACGAAGCAACTACAGACCATCTTGCAATGGGATCACATCAGTCACGACAGCCGTCAAAATGTTGACGTTCCGTCTCTTGAAATGGACCAAACCCATCTTCAAACTCAGCCTTCACGTTGATCTCAACTACACACCTGTTAAGTTTTTGACTGTATCTTTCACAGTTGTGATGCTATCGTGGTGACAAATGTGTCCACAGACTGACAGACGGTCAGACAGTCAGACATTCAGACATTCAGACACAGACAGACAGACACAGACAAATGAAAATATAAAAACCACCAGACAGCTCCTTTAAACCAGAGCTTTGATTTCATAAGCAAGAGTTTGAAGAGGCTGAGAGATAAGGAATCTGTAGCTGCAGGTGAGACGTGTTCAGACAACACCTGGATAAAAGGTCCAGCCTTCACCTCAGGGTTCGGTTTCTGATAGAAAGAAGCTGGGAGAGTCAGTCATCACCAACAACAATATAAACCACAGACTCCAGATGTGTGTGAGGAGGACAGACGTCTCTGCGATTAAACTTCTGATGGAGGTCCAGTTAAAACATGCTGAGACAGGAGAAAATAAAAGTTTCCATCCATTAAAATCCATGTTTCAGTTGATCCCTGGCCTGTGTTTCCACAGCAGCAGCTCACGTTCATGAGGTGAAAACGCTGTTGTCTCTTTACTAATCTGGGGACAGTTTTCCTCTCTGACAGAAAGTGTGTGAATGTGGTGTTTATGGTTTGGCCTAAATGGATCCATCACCGTTTTCATTTCATCATAAATACTTAAAATGTGACATTTTACAAATAAATGTGTCATAAAATGACGCACTGTAGTCCAGCTCATCCCTAACACAAAACTCCTCTAACAGCTACAGGATGAATCTTATTTTATCAAAAATCAAATCAACTCAGTGAAATTACTCCTCATGTCTGTGTGAAATATGTGGTATAAGAACTACAGTTCCCATGATGCCACATTACAGTCCATTTAGTATGTTGATGAGAACAGACTCGCACACGCTGATGTTTTTATTACATTTGATTTTCTCCACTCTTCATTATTTCACTGCATTCCTTTCTTCGTTTTGTCAAGAACTTTGAGCTGCAGCTCGTGTATGAAGGATCTTAAAATAAAGATCATTATCATTATTATTTATTCTCTACTCCAAATTACTAGTTTCCATCTCTGACATTCAGCATCTCTGTCTCTCTCTCTCACACAGAAACACACACACACACACACACACACACACACACACACACACACACACACACACACACACACACACATATATATATATATATATACAGTGTGAGGTCACAGTGACCTCATCAATTAATGACACGTTCCTGTCTATATTTAGAAGCCAACATCGATTGGCAGGAAGTAACTGCTCACACACACCTTCATCCACCTCCTCCTCCCCCTCCTCTCTGAGGGGCTCAATCACAACATTTAAAGGAACAGCTAGCTGTTTCCCCCCCATTTTCAGTCTCTATGCTAAGCTAAGCAGCTGCTGTATAGACATGAAAGTGGTATTGATCTGGACATCTGTAATGACGAACCTACAGAGAATTATCAGCTGAATCTGTTTGATAACAAGTTCAACATATCATCTTAAAAGGTGACGACATGTCAATGTTGGTTTCACTACTTGTTTCTGCTCTAAATAGAAGGTGCAGGTTTCAAACTGTACTATTTACCAGTAGATAATGATCTAATTAAGGTAATAATACTGGATTTTAAGTGAATCTTTAACAGATAAATTAATGGATTGTAACAGACAGTATTTGTGGGTTTTTAATGATCTAAGGATTTAATGATTATCTCTATGGTGTAGAGGCATTTTAAATGGCAAAAACCACATTTTCATCAGAGCCACCTCCTAATTTAAACAGGCCATAACTTTTTCACTTAGGGTGAAAATTCAGTGATGTCTGTCATGATATTTGTTAATGTTTAGGGACCTTAAAAAACCCTTAAACTGTGGAGTGTAGCTTTTACAAGCCCCCGATCAAACTTAAGTATCCTCACATTTGAGGTGAATCCCTATATTTGTGCTTTGATTAAAAAGACGACATTTATATATTTATATATATTATAAAAAAGGTACAAATAATTTAGCCCAAATCTTGGTAAACCAATGAAATATCTGAAAAGTGTCTTAAGCTTCAGTCAGGCAGGATCAACATTACAGGGGGACGTGTGGTGTTTTAACACCATCTGCTCTGGGCATTGGTTTTAACCTCCCTGAGTCGAGATTTAACAACAGTTTGTTAGCTGAGGAAAGTTAAACATGTCTCTGACCTTCGTGTCCCATCTTGACCGTCTTGTCGGTGGAGTTGTTGTAGATAAGGACGGCCGTGGCGTTGTAGGCAGCCGCCTTCAGGATCTTCTCTTTAAAGGTGCAGTTTCCTCTCTGCAACAGCGCCACCCAGTGGACACTCCGAGGAGGAACCAGGAAACGAGTGTTGGGGTCGCAGCCCTGTCGGTCCACAACTGTGGAGACACACCATTACCGTGGTTAATGCATTAACAACCGCTTCATTACAAATACAACACTACAGCCGATACGTTGAGATAACGATGCGGTAATCGATTAACCATTTAAGACATTCTTGAGCACAAACGCTGAACGTTTGATAGTCCCATCTTCTCAGATGCGAGGATCTGATGCTTTTCTGTGTCACATGTCTCAGGGAACTGAATCTCTCTGGGTCTAGGACCGATGGTGGGACAGATCTGAAGACAACACACTGGACTCTGACAAATTTTCCTGCCATTTTGTTTAACCCATCCATTGATTGATAAAATAATCAGCAGACTAATGGATAAAGAAAATAATCGTTAGTTGCAGTCCAAGTTTAACACGCTCTTAGTTTAAAGGAGCGTTCTGCATATTTTAAAATTCTGTTCTACGTTACTTTATTAGCAGCATTAATGATCAATAAATAAGGGAGAAAATGTTCACGAGGAACATTTGTGAAAGATCTCAGCTCAAATAAAAATTCACGAACTCCCTAAGAGACAGGGGCTAACGTGTCTCCTTCCTCAGACACGTTAGCCCCTAAGCTTGTCTTCTCAGGCAGAAAGTCCTAACAGAATGTTTTTAACCTGAAACTCAGACAAATGACACATAAATTATAATTATATGAATATATTGGTCAGCTAATTTCAGATGTCTCAGTAGCAGAGTCTCTGTGGTCTGATCAGTAACAAGAAACAATTTTGGTTTGTACACTCAGGATCATTTTTTAATGTTACATGTTTATGTTTTAACAAAAATACTGTCAACTGATACTGCAGCTGTAAAGGGTCTGTGTGGTTATTTGGTCTGAGTAGGATGGCTGAGTCTGAGTTCAGATCAGCTCGAACACATCAGACCGAGAGAGAAAACATGTCTACTGTCTGCTGTCTCACTTTAATCTGTCCTCAGCAGATCAGACAAAAAGAAACATATCCCAGATCAGAGGGGGAACCTCCTCAGACTGATGTTCGTGTTTAAAGATCCTCATAACCGCACCATTACTGTCCCAGCATGCTCTGCTCTCCGCCCGGGTCACTCACTCAGTCTGACTGTGATTACAATCAGAGCTCATTATCGATGAATCTACCGATCATTTTCTCAACAAATCGAGTAAATCGCTCAGTCTGTGAAACAACAGAACAGTGAAACATGTCCATCACATTTCACAGGGACCTCATTAAATGTCTTGTTTGGTCCAAAACCTAAAAAATGTAATATGTGACAAAGAAAAGCAGCAAATTGTCATGTGAACCTGGAACCAGAACCAGATGTTTGGTGAATCTTTTAAGTCAGATACCAATCATTAAAATAACTGCCGATTAATTTTCTGTTGATTGACTAATTGTTGCAGCAATCTGTTGACATCACTGATGACATCACAACAAACAGCTGACACAATCATCTTAATGATAAAAAATAAAAAATAAAATCCTCTCACCACTTAGAGGGTCCACAACAAACTTTTAACCTCAAACTTTCATCCAACATGAACCAGTGCTGAAAAGTTACTAAGTACATTTACTCCAGTTACTTGTCGAATATTTCCATTTTATGTGACTTTATACTTTTGCTGCACTACTAGGGCTGGGTGATATAGACCAAAAGTTATATCTCTGTATCTTTAGCCTGAACGGCGATACACAATATACATCTCGTTATTTTCTACGAAGTGGGCTAAAGGTTCATTTGAAAAACCACATGTGAGAAGTCACAAGCACTTTCATGAAAACAGACTGTGATCCAAAAAAAAAATACAAAGCCAGGGTTTCCTTCCCTGTTTGAAAATATACAGATGCAAAACATGTAAATGAAAAATGATATAACAGAAATAGCCTATACTAAATAAAAGTAGGTTGATACAATGTTTCCCACAGGATGAGACTTTACTTGTGGTGGTGGGTGGCGCGGCGTGTGACCAATGAGCACGCAGAGACTCATGCACTTTAGAGGGGGAACGTGTCCAGATGTCCCCTAAACGTCACATGTGCAAACTAGCCGTAGACGCTATAATTTACCGATGTTCCTTAAACACCTCACAGGCAGCTGCAAACAGAGAGGCCTCTAGTCCCCAGTCAGTTACTGCAGCGCACACAGCTCAGACAAGTGTCTGTCCAAAAATTAGTTAGTTTGAAAAGAGTGAAATGAGGCATTCTAATGAAAGATTTACATCTGTGGGAAGTGATTGATTTCATCTACCTGGGCGGGCTACAATCTGTGAGAATGCTCCTTCAGGTGTTTTCAACAACAATTTACATTTTCATTTAGTCGTTTGGCAACGCTTTAATCCAAAGCGACTCACAGGTGAGGGACAGCACTAAAGCTTCTGTACAGTAGGAGAACTTGAAGTAAGAACTAAGTGCTAAATCTGTTCACTATGACAAAGTGCAAGGAGATCAGGTAAAGAAGAGCACCGACAGTGCACAGTAAGTGCTAGTCAGGCATGTTAGGGTTTTAGAGGTGTTAGAAGAGAAGGTGCTGTCGGAAGAGATGAATCTTCAAGAGGTTCTTGAAGATAGAGAAGGATGCCCCTGCATCTGATAAGAACACCATCAGGAAACCGCAAACGAGAACATTCTGGACTGTGATTACCTTGTGTGCAGAGATTGCAATGCCGGACGACGTTCCTTGGAGGAACGCAGTGACCGAGAAGGAGCATAAGCCTGTACGACTGAGTTCAGGTAGATGGGTGCAGACCCACAAGTCACTCTGTATTGGAGCATTACTGACTTCAATTTGATATAGTCGATATACCGCCCAGCCCTGTGCACGACATTTATCTGACAGCAGAGTTGTTGGTTATAAAACACAATGCATTTTAAATCAAAACATCTTCCTCTGATCTGGGCATTTGAATCTAAAACTGGGTTTTTCAAAATGTATTTTCTTATTAAAAATTAAAGAGTTTTAGAAATATTTCAACCCTGATTTCAAAATAAATCAACTTTTTCTCTCGGATTTATTCTCTCCTGTTTCAATAATCAGAAAAAAAGTCATCATGTTGCTTTAAATGAAAAACAAAATTTAGAACTCAGACAGAAATGTTTTTTCTAAAATCAAGATTTTTACAGATTAAACAGCCAAACACTTAAATAAATCACATCAGCTCTACCACATTTATTTGAGAATATGTTTGTGTTTTGACTTTGAATTCACGACTTTTACTGTCAATAAAGTATTTTTACAGTGTGGTATCAAAATTTTATTGAAGTTAAGGATCTGTCTTTAACGTCCTCACAGTGATAGAAATCTGAACATCTACAATTAAATTTCCACAGGACAAACTCCATCTACTGAGGAAGATCATGCGATAGGATTGAAAGCTGAGTGCACTGTGTGTGTGTGTGTGTGTGTGTGTGTGCGTGAGAGTGTTGGAAGATGTGGAATACAGCCTTCATTTACATCATGATAACTATTGATTGACTGATGTGAAAAAGTTTGACCGCTCAGAGGCAGAGCTTGTTTCTCAGAGTTTGCTTGAGTTAAATATTCTTGCACTGTGGAAAACACACATTTTAATAAATCGTGTTTCTATATGATGTTAAGTTCAGCTGCAATAAGAAATCTGTTAAAAGAGCAGTCTGTAGAGTCTACAGGTATAAACAGACTGAAACAACATCAGGCCTATAAACTGCAACAAAAGATAATGTTCATTATCGATTAATCTGCCAATAATTTTATTGATCTATCAATCCATTTGTTTGGTCCGCTGAATATTAAATAATATACAAATTTCCGAAACCGCAAACAAAAATTCAAAAGTTGTGGCCTGCAAGACAATTATTTTCATTCTTGATTAACCTGCTGGTTACTTTCTACCCATAGAGATAAATGCTGCCTTCAAATGGAACTCGTGAGCTCGTAGTTAACTCTGTACAACTAAAATTGCAATATATTAATTAGCATAGCATTTTAATAGCATCCAACAAAAAATGAACTTCCATGGCCTCCACCACTTCTGAAAACGCCAGCAAACACATCACAACTTGTGAACTTGGAGCTTTCAGAAATTCCAAGGTCCAAGGTCATGAATACCACAAGAGGGGGGATTATTGAAGTGGTTGCATCTTAATTTTGTGTAAATTGACTGATCGTTCAGCACCGAACAAAACAGAAAATGAAATTTACATCTAATATAATGATATTTTTTATTCAATTTTAAGGGTTTGACAGAATCTAATGGCTTAAATGGCGATAATATGTCCTTACAATACAACCTTTCTGGTGTGAAACCATCAGAATGATGAGCTGCAGCTGTAACAGATATTAAAGCTCAGTCCCTCAGTGTTTCCGTGTTTGTGAGCTTCAATCAGATGCTGCAGACAGTCAAAGCTACGTCCAGCAGCTGCAGTGTCCTTGGACCGTCTGACTGTAATCTGACACTTCAGAGCAGAGACACTCTGACCTTCAACAGTCTGAAAACCTCCGCAGTGTCTCAGCACCACACACACTACAATTGCCACATCTGCTATATCCACAATATCAACAACTTCCACTACAACGTCCATAAAAAACCACACCTCCCACATCCACTAAATACACTTTACCCACAACATCCACTTCAACAGCCTGAACAGAGTCTGAAAACCTCAGTCTCTCAACACAACACACACTCCATCTGCTACATACACATCAACAACAAGATACAGATACAGGACAGAGATGCAGAGAAACAAAACGGGACACAAAACCGCCCCAAAGCAACACAAAACCACCATGAGACAAAAAATTACTACAGAGACAAAAAAATAACAAAGAAACAAAACAATGACCATAATGAAATCCAAAATGGAAGTAAAATGACCACAAAGTGACAAAAAACTACCAAACTGGGGCACAAAATGACCACGTATGGACATAAAACCACCACAAAGAGACTCACAACCACCAAAAAGAGATGCAAAACCACCACAAATAGACTCAAAGCCACCTAAAAGAGATGCAAAAACCACTACAAAGAGACGTAAAACTGGGGGTTTTACGTCTCAAGGAAGGAGATTCAATACCAACACAAACGGGGGCGCAAGATAGAGAGAGCAGGAGGAAAAAGAACATGCTGGAACACAACCGCAAAACTGTAAGGTAACCGATTCAAGATGAATTTTCCTCGCTCAAGACCAAAATTCAGCTGGCAATTGCACCGGTAAGAGCTGAATTAGATGTATGGAAGATACAACTCATTGCTCATGAAGAAGGCTTACACTCACTGGCTGCCGGGATAGACTCTATGGAAGCTCAGCTAGCTAAACACGATGCTAAATTACAAATGAAAACAGATGATCTGAAGAGTAGAGGGAAACGCTGCAACCTACGGAGTGCCAGAAGGTGCCGTGCAGGGCAAGCCTCCTACTTTTGTCCACCATGCCTCACAAGTTGTTCAATGGACTTGGCAGGCTGGAGAATCCCTCGGTACTTGACCGTTCTCATCATGTACCCACTCCAGAGCCAAAAGACAGAGGATGCCAATACTTCTTCCTTTGCAGAGTTCACCTTTTTCAAGTATGGGAGGAAGTACTGTAACAGTCATGCCAGAAAGACAAGCTGACCTACAATGGCAACCAGATAGTTATCGCAGCGCAGATCTGGACAAGCGCAGGATGGCATACAATGCAGTGAAAACTCTGCTTCGCAAGGCAAACAGACAACTACTTTTTTTTTTTCAGTGATCACATTAAAATACAGAGCGTGATACTGAAAGAAAATTGCGGCTCATGTAAGGGGCTCTCTTTTTTTCACGACTTCATTCCCTATCATGGTTGAACAGCTGTTCCGTTCATTGGACCTTGTGAGATCATCACCTGAGATTTTCTCACAGCAGGTTTTGCTTGTCTTGTTCACCTGCTTCCTTGGTTCAACTTCAGTAGACTACTAAATGAATGTATCTGTTCAAAGCATCTCATATCTGTTCTCTTAGAGTGTATTGCTCACAAGGTAGTGTGTGTGTGTGTGTGTGTATATATATAAAAAAAATATGGATGTATATGCGCATATGCAAAAATATGTGTTTGGATGTTAAGCTTTAGCTGTGAGCTATCCCTTTTACAATTCCATTTTGTGCTTAGCTGTTTTTTTTCAGTTGAATACTTATTCTGATTTAATAATGATTAAATTAACTTGTTAGACCATTAACTTGTTAGACTCTGAGTTTATGGCAGTTACAGTAAAGCCTGTTAAGCTTCGGGAAGTACACCGTTTGTATAAGGAATATGTGTTGAATGTTTACTATTTTTCTTGTGTTCTAGGGTTTTAAATTCTTTTTCTTTTTTTTTCCTTCTCATGTCCTTTTCTCATGGTTTCTGCCATTTTTACTCCAGAGTACTGCACAATCTCACAAACTGTTACAATGGATATACCCATTGTAAGACCTTAATTTATAATCAATTTGCACTTCTTTCAGTAAATCTTTCAGTTTTGGCAGTGATTACAGCCTCCAGTCTTCTTGAGTGGGACAGGACGAGCTTTGCACACCTGGATTTGGGGATTTTCTGCCGTTTTTCTCTGCAGATACTCTCAAACTCTATCAGGTTGGATGGGGACTGGCGGTGGACAGTCATTTTCAGGTCTCTCCAGAGAAGTTTGATTGGCTTCTAGTCAGGGCTCTGGCTGGACCACTCAAGGACATTCACTGAGTTGTCCCTAAGCCACACCTGCGTTGTCTTGGTTGTGTGCTTAGGTTCATTGTCCTGTTGAAAGGTGAACCTTCAGCCCAGTCTGAGGTCCTGAGTGCTCTGGACCAGGTTTTCATTAAGGATATCTCTGTTACTGTGCTCCATTCAGTTTTCCCTCAGCTCTGACCAGTCTCCCTGTCCTTGCTGCTGAAAAACACCCCCACAGCATGATGCTGCCCCCACCATACTTCACTGTTGGGATGGTATTGGGCAGGTGATGAGCGGTACCTGTTTTCCTCCAAACATGATGCTTAGATCTGAGGCCAAACAGTTCAATCTTGGTTTCATCAGACCAGAGAATCATGTTTCTCGCAGTCTCAGAGACCTTCAGGTGCTTTTTTGAAAACTCCAAGCAGTTTTCATGTGTCTTTCACTGAGGAGAAGCTTCCGTTTGGCCACTCTGCCATAAAGCCCAGATCAGTGGAGTGCTGCAGTGGTGTTTTTCCTTCTGGAAGTTTCTTCCATCTCCACACAGGATCTCTGGAGCTCAGCCAGAGTGACCATCAGGTTCTTGGTCACCCCTCTTGCAAAGGCGCTTCTCTCCTGATTGCTCAGTTTGGCTGGGCAGCAACTCTAGGAAGAGTCCTAATTGTTCCACACTTCTTCCATTGAAGAATTATGGAAACCACTCTGCTCTTGGGAACCTTCAATGCAGCAGAAATTTTTTTTGTAGCCTTCCCCAGATCGGTGGCTCGACACAATCTTGTCTCTGAGCTCTGCAGGCAGTTCCTTCAACCTCATGGCTTGGTTTTTGCTCCAATATGTATTGTCAGCTGTGAGACCTGATATAGACAGGTGTGTGCCTTTCCAATCAAGGTGTAGCAACATCTATGATCAAGAGAAATGGGAGGCACCTGACCTAAATATTGAATGTCATAGCAAAGGGTCTGAATACTCATGTTTGCTTTGTCATTATGGGGTATTGAGTATAGATTGATAAGGGAAAAAATGCACGATCCATGCAGTTAAAAAAATGTGCATTGGCTCTGAAGTCACCTCCTCCCATCAGCCAGGCGGTACTCTTTGTTTTCCCCCGTAAACCAGTCCTACTCACACACTGACTGCTTTTTTGTTGACAAGTGAATTTTCCCAATGGTTAAAAGCTGCTCATATAATTCTATAATATCAGATCATTGCCCTTTACTCATGGAGCTGTGCTTTCAAACTCAACCTTCTCCCTCTCAATCTTGGAGATTTAACACATAATTACTATCAGACAAAACCTTAATTAAATACATTTCTTCAGAAATGTACATATTCCCAGAAAATTTTTTGGGGGAAATATAAGTTGAAGTACTATCTGGGAAAGTCTTAAAACATTTATCTGTGGAAAAATAATCTCTAATAGCTCCTTCAAGAACAAACAAAGAAGTTTACTGGAGTTGACTGATATGATTTTAAACTTGGATCAGCACCATTCTAATTCTGCAGATTTATATAAACAGAGATTATGTTTACAAAAAGAATGAAATCTTCTCTCCACTAAACAGACTGAACAGATGGTTTTAAAATCAAAAAGTTTGGTTCATTAGCATAGCGAAAGAGCATCCAAAATCCTTGCTCACCAATCGTGGCGCTCAGAGAACTCACAAGTAATATCTCAAATCAAAAATGAATTTGGCCACTTGACCCATGATTTCACTGAAATCAACAAAACATTTCCTATTTTTATAGTAAAATTTATGAATCCAAATCCTGTCAGAACATTAAACTGCTTGATAAATTTTTCAGCTTGATGAACAGATTACAGCTATTGAAATTGAAGAAGCAATTAAAACATTGCAAGTAGGGAAATCTCCACAGCCTCCCTGTTGAATTTTATAGAACCTTTAACAAAAATCTTACTTCAGTTTTAAAAGAAATGTACAATGAATCCTTAATATCCAGTGCTCTGCCTCCAACGCTAAATCAAACTACAATGTCCTGAAACACCTGAAAAAACTGCGGTGAACGCCACCGCAGTAAAATCACAAGATCAAACTGGGTTTATTAAAGGAAGGCACTTTTTTTTTAATATATGGAGATTGTTTCAAATCTTATACACTGTCTCGGCTCTGAGGCACATAAAGGAGTACTCAGAGCTAGAGAGGAACATAAACTGTCCTTATATGCGGATGACCTCCTGCTCTATATTTCTGATCCTCTGGGATCGCTACCATGTTTTCAGTATACTCAACCTCTATGGAGAAATTTCAGTCTATAAATTAAACCTTCACAAGAGTGAGCTGCTTCCTACTAATGCCGTAGCAAAGAATCTTTCTTTTCAAAACTTTGGTTTGGGACCAACATCTGGCTATATCACTTACCTGTGGATCAATATTCTACAATTACATAACAAACTCTTTCACATTAATTTTACTATCTAACTATTAATGGAGCGACAACCGCTCTTTCGATCGACTTCAAACTTCCCATGTGTGTTGCTGAAGACCCAAGGACGAGCAGTGTTGACTGTGAAGGTTTTTGGATGAGCGGGTCTCAAGAAACATTAAATGACAGTTAGGGCTGGGGTGACTCATCCACGCAGCCGACAACACTGATTAGGACAATGGCGCATCTCAGCGAGATAATCTGTGCTGCTGTTGAACTGTACTGGGTTATACTGAGAGGTGTTCCTAATATTTTGTCAACCTTAATTCATATAAATGGGATCGTCAAAATATTATGAAAATTCTGCTAGCTCAACATTATCTGCTCTCATTACCTGCTCTCGTGAAATTACATTTACTCATTTAGTCATTTGACATGCCCCATACCTGTGGAACTCACTTCATACAAAAATAACCCAACACCTGAAAATTCCTTCAGGATCTGGGTACAGTTTAGGAAAAAAATCTGGACCTGTATCAATGCCCCTTTCAGAACCGACAGATCAAAATCATCTTTCCATCCATCACTGCAGGTCTCGGTTTTTAGAATCCGGAGGACAAAGGGTATTAAGTCTTTCAAAAATCTATGTATAGATGGTACTTTTGCCTCATTCACCCAGTTGAAACAGAATCCTACTAACAACCAGTTTGTTACGTATTTACGGGTCAAAAAATTTGCTCAAACTAATCTGGTACAGTTCCCTTATCCACCAAAATAAAACCATGTTAGACAATATTCTGGCCATAAACCCACTTGGAAAGGGTGTGGTTACTTAGATATATGAGATAATTTCATCAAAATTGCAGCTGAATTAGAACGGGATTGAATGGGATTCAATTCTGAACAGGGTCGACTCCTCATCTATCTGCGCACGACAACGACTCCTACAATTTAAAGTTCTCCATTGTCTTCACTATACTAAGGAGAAATTAGACAAGATTTTAATGTGAACCCCATGTGTGCTAGGTGCAAAAATCAAATAGAGACTCTTATCCACACTTTTTGGACCAGCCCCCAACTCTGTAAATATTGGGGAGATGTATTCAAAACTCTCTCAAAGGTGTCTGAGATCCCACCAAATCAATCTCGGCTAATAGCAATATTTGGAGTGGTTGCTGAAAACCTTCCAGAAATATAAACTAAATGCTATTGCCTTTGTGTCTCTGATTGCTAGACAACTTATCCTTCTTAAGTGGAATGATGAGGCACCACCCACCCATACTCACTGGATTAAAGATCTAATAAAGTTTTTGCAACTAGACAAAGTTAGATCGAATCTGAGGGGATCTGCAGACAAATTTTATAAGACCTGGCCGCCATTAATTTCACACATGAAGAACTGCAAACTAGATATAACATTTAGAGGATGATTGTGTCTGGACTTGAGTGTTGCTGAAATGTGCAGCAAATTTGATAGAAATATATCTGTCGCAGGTAGCTATGGCACAAGGTGAGCTGGGTGACTATAGTTTTTATTTTACTTCCTTTTCCCTCCCTTTTTTCTTTTTTTTCCCTTGTCTCCATTATCAGCAATATTATACATATTTCATTCATTCTGTTTTTCAAAATTTCCTCCTATGTATTGATAATTCACTTGATTACATTTTTATTTATTTACTCACTTTTTTTCTTTTGTCCTGGGGTGGGGATGGGGTGTATTTGCTCTGTTGCTTTGTCAGTTTGGTTGACATGTTCACCATTGCAACGGTCGTGCATATTGGACTGCCAAATGTAATTTTTGTGTTACTTTCTTTCTTTAAGATAAAAACTCTCAGAAATAAAGAGATGCAAAACCTCCACAAAGAGACCCAAAATGACTAGAGACAAAAAATAATAACAAGAAGACACAAAACGACTACAGAAACAAAAAATGGCTACAGAGAGACAACAAGTAACCACAAAGAAACGCAAATTCAACACAGAGACTCAAAATGAATAGAAACAAAAAATGACTACAGAGAGACAAAAAGAAACCACAAAATGACGAAAAACAACACAAAGAGACACAAAACAACTGCAAAGACAAAAATTTCATTTAATTTTGGCTGGACTCAACACTGATTGACTAATTGATGATTCTATTAGACACAAGCGGTGGTTTGTTTCCAAAGTGCACTGCATTTATGTGAATGCAGACCTTCGTTTTTAATTATTGAGAGATGGGTGCAGCTAATGTCAGATTTGTCTTCTCTCTGCTACTTTTCCATCATGAAATGTATCATACAACTTAGATGTTGTGTTCACTGAAACAACAGGTTAACATGTGAGCTCTACAACATCCAGTCCCCATTTTGTATTTCTATTTATTCATTTGTTACTTTTATTGATCTTTTTCACTTACATGGAGTCAGTTGAGTTGAGGTGTGAATCTGCCGTTAATGTAAAGATCAGACTCTGCAGAGGGAAACCTTCAAAGTTTGTTTAAAGGTTTTAAATGTCAGTAATCTGTGACTCCAGCAGTTTGGGCTTTGTTTAACTCATCGCTCCAACAATCTTCTGACTGGACTGAACTCAAGAGTTTCCTCTCATACAGACACATGATGCTGGACATTCACTGAGTCTGTTCGTCGTCTTATCCGAACACCCCTGGAGCTGTCTTTCCTCTGCTTTAGAGCTAAGACAATTAGTCGGTTACTGATTACTCAATCAACAGAAAATCAATCAGCAACTATTTTGACAATCAAATCATTGTTTCAGTCATTTGCAAGCAAATATTCTCTGGTTCCAGCTTCTCACGTGTGGGGATTTAATGTTTGTCTCTGTCATATATAAAACTGAATCTCTTTGGGATCAGGACTGTTGGTCGGACAAAACAAGACATATGAAGACATCACCTTGTTACCTTGTTGTGTCTTCAAGTTTGTGTTGTGTCTTCAAGTTTGTGTTGTGTCCTCAAGTGTATGTTGTGTCCTCAAGTGTATGTTGTGTCCTAAAGTGTATGTTGTTTCCTCTGCTGGGTGTTGTGTCCTCTGGTGGGTGTTGTGTGCTCTGGTGGGTGTTGTGTGCTCTGGTGGGTGTTGTGTCCTAAAATGTATGTTGTGTCCTCAAGTGTGTGTCTTTGTCACCTCCATGATACGGTGCAGGTGTTATGACAATGCCCCTGGTGTCCACTTTTGGAGAGTTCTGTCCATATGTCCCGTCGTCGCTGCTCATCATGTGAACTGTGTTTCCTCGTCCATCCAGCACTGTAGCGTTCACTGTGGCACCCACATACTCCTCTGACACCATGCTCCTGTCCGAGCGAGCCGCCGACACAGAGCCTGTCTGGACCAGGACCTGGAGCAAAACTAGGACCAGGACCAGGACCAGCGAGATAGGGAGAGGGGTCAACCTCGGAGAAGTCATGTCGTCCTCTCAGCCCTCTTTACATCCAAACTGTGAGGAAACAAAAAAAAAAAAAAATCTTTCACACCAGGACAACTCCTACAACAACCACATCCTATCCTCCAGAGGACTGCAGTGTCCAGCTGTCTCTTGTATGTCTTAATGCCCCTTTTTCCTAAAAACCACCTGTCAATTTATGAGACAAATATATTTCATAAACTGACATTAAACATAGATGTGTCTGTCTTTCATCTAAGTCCTCCAACTTTCTCCCGTATGTCTTTGTAAGGTCTCCATATGTCTTCGTGTCTCTGTTTGTCCTCAAAATCTGTTCTTAATTTCTATTTATGTCCTCTCTATGTCCACCAAACCTCTCCTTTATGTCTCTTTGCTTTCAAAAGGCTGATGTTTCTTTGTCTCTTAATATTTTGGCCTTTGCCCTTAATGTCTATTTATGTTCTGAAAATGTCTTAATGTGTCCTCCAACATTTCAGCGTCACTTTATCCTAAAAAGCTGTTTTTGTCATTTATATCATTTATATTAGACATCTTTTCCTCCAGTCCAATTTTGTCCCTGAGTGTCCTCTTTGTGTCTTTGTATGTAATGTTCTCTTTATGTCTCCTTTTATCATAAAATATGTTAATGTCTCTTTGTCATCCAGTCTTTAAGTGTCTGTCCTCCATATTTTTAATTTCTAATGAGTTTGTCCTTAAAAGCATGTCTTTATGTCCTCAAAAATATTTAGTTTGTCTCTCCCTAAAAATGTCCAGTCTTGTCTGAATATCTTCTTTGTCTCTGTATGTCCCCCGAACGTCTTCATTATGTCTTCTTATACCCTAATAATGTCTTAATGTCTCTTGTCCTGCAACATTTCAGTGTCTGCCTTCAAACTATAAATGGAGAATCTCTGTATGTCTGTCCTTTGATCTTCTTGACGACCGCTCATCCGATGGACTTCAAACTTGGCGGCTGTGTTACTGGGGACCTGAGGAAGTGCAGTGTGGACTGTGAAGGTTTTTGGATGAGCAGTTCTCTGGAAAGCTTCAAACATCACTTATCTACTTGTCACTCGACGTGAAGAAAAAGGCGGCACTACTCTAAGACGGCAGGACAATTTCAGGTAAGATTCTATGCTATATTGTGTTTTGATTGGACGTTTCAAAACTTTCATTGGTTAACGTTGTATTTACTGTGCTTTTCACTTGCACACCACTTCGTTTGAGTGCATGGATCCAAGGGCACAGTTTACAAATCTTAGGGCATGGACCATGAATCCACAAGCATGACTTATTAACAGTCTACACAGATTTCTAAACCCAGTCTATACATTTGCACATGGAACTCAACTGCGATGGCGTTTTCTGCGCCGTCACCCAGACGCTATTGGAGCAGCCAACTCCAGCAGAGACACACTGACAACACAGACTGCAGCCCGGAAAGGTTTCCTTGGTATTCTAAGTCCCCTACACTTATTGAGTGCATTTACATGTATGCTCCTGGTTATAATTGGCTTCCTGGAGTATCCTGGTTATGTTCTGTGCATGTAAACAGCTCATCCGAGTTTCAGAAACCTGGATAAGACCTTATCCCGGTTTTGAGAAACCTAGATATACAACCTGGAGTACTCCAATAGAAACCAGGATACTGTGGCATGTCAACTCCTTATCCAGGTTTCTGAGCCCTCTCATAGTGGCTAAGATGGTGAGAAGTCAAGACACACCTGTACATAGACGATAAGAAACCTGGATACTGTTATGATCATGTAAAAGGGATATGAATAATCAAATTTTTCATGTTTCATGTGAACATCATATCCTGAATGAGATTAAAACCAGGAAGTTCTATATCCAGGATACTAATGAACATATAAACGGGGTCATCTAAGAAGCTGGATTAACGCAGGCCAAGCAATCAGCCCTTACCGACAGACACATTTTGAACAGACATAGTATATTTAATTTCTAAAGTTATTTTATGTCCTCAAAGGATTTTCTTAAGTCTCTTTGTCTTATTTGTCTTCAAAGCTCTTACTTTTTTCTTTAAATCTACCAAATTTCTCTATTGGTTTTAATGTCCTCCAGTTTCTTTACCTTATAACCTCCTTTTTTTTGTCCCCGTATGTCTTCTTTATGTCTCTGTACGCCCCCCGATGTTTTATGTCATAAAAATGTCTTAATGTCTTTGTCCCCAATATTTCTCCAATATGTCAGTGTCTTCTCTTCATACTTTTATTTCTTAAGTCAGTACATGTCCGTGAAAGCATGTCTTAATGTCCTCCAAAAGCAACTTCTTGATGTCTGCCCCCTCAAAATGTTCTGTTTTCTCACTGAATGTCTTCTTTATGTCCTCCAGAGGTTTTATTTACATCTCTGAATGTCCTCCTCGGATCTTCTTTATGTCCTCCAGAGGTTTTGTTTATGTCTCTGTATGTCCTCCTCAGATCCTCTTTATGTCTCAGCATGTGTTTCCTGTCGTCTTTGCAGCCAGTCAAACCCTGGGTTCAGACTGTCAGGTGCGGGACATAACGTGTGAGGACATCAGGACGGTGCTGTGTGTTGGAACATGGAGCATCATCACCAGGCCAACATCTGGACCCTCACACCGTCATGTCTTCAGTCCTGAAACCCCACCGTTCGTTAAAACACGCTCTGCATTCAGAAATCCGTTTATCGAATGCTCATTTTAAGCCACAGCAGTGAATCCAGGACCATGACTCAGTGTTTAAACGCCGTCTGAACGCGGCGCTGGCAGCCGCTTCACTCCGCTTTGTCTTACCGTCTGCAGGCGGACAGACAGGCAGGCTCCAGGTCTACCGACCCCGGCCTGCCTACACTCTCCTCCCACACTCTCTCCCGCTGATATCCCGGGGAATGTCCGGCAGGGCTCGCTGGCTTTTCGGGGGGTGGATCCTGCAGATTGTTGGTGTTTTATTCCGGTTTTCTTCCTGGTGGCTGCTGGACGCTGCGAAGGCTCGAGCCCCGTCTCTCGCTCTCTCAGTTTGGGGCGCACTGCGCAGACTCAGAGCCATGGCGCGGGGAGGCGGTAGACAGGGCGCGTGTGTAATACCTTCGTGTTTAGGTAGCTGAGATTTCGACTAACTGTCGCGATACCTTCCGAGAGACCGTCCAGCTGTCTGTCTGTCCACTTATCTGTCTTCCGGGATCAGCAATAGGTTATGAATTATTGCTTTATTTACCAATAACTAACAATGTGACAGTTAATATAATGTAACTAACTGATGATCGATAATGTTTGTTGAACTTCAGTAGCAGAATACCTACATGTATATACATTCATACACACACACACAGCACATTCAGAAAGTATTCAGACGCCTTGAATTTCTTCACCTTTTATCACATTTTGTTATTTTGCACCCGTATTCTAAAATCACTTGATTTCATTTTTTTCCCGTCATAAATCTACAGTCAATACCCCATAATGACCAAGCGCTTGAAGGAACTGCCTGCAGAGCTCAGAGACAAGATTAATGTGTCGAGCCACCGATCTGGGGAAGGCTACAAAAAAATTTCTGCTGCATTGAAGGTTCCCAAGAGCACAGTGGTTTCCATAGTTCTTCAATGGAAGAAGTGTGGAACAATTAGGACTCTTCATGGAGCTGCTGCCCAGCCAAACTGAGCAATTGGGAGAGAAGGGCCTTGGCAAGAGAGGTGACCATGAACCTGATGGTCACTCTGGCTGAGCTCCAGAGATCCTGTGTGGAGATGGAAGAAACTTCCAGAAGGAAAAACAACACTGCAGCACTCCACTGATCTGGGCTTTATGGCAGAGTGGCCAAACGGAAGCTTCTCCTCAGTGAAAGACACATGAAAACTGCTTGGAGTTTTCAAAAAAGCACCTGAAGGTCTCTGAGACTGCGAGAAACATGATTCTCTGGTCCGATGAAACCAAGATTGAACTGTTTGACCTCAGATCTAAGCATCATGTTTGGAGGAAAACAGGTACCGCTCATCACCTGCCCAATACCATCCCAACAGTGAAGCATGGTGGGGGCAGCATCATGCTGTGGGGGTGTTTTTCAGCAGCAAGGACAGGGAGACTGGTCAGAGCTGAGGGAAAACTGAATGGAGCACAGTAACAGAGATATCCTTAATGAAAACCTGGTCCAGAGCACTCAGGACCTCAGACTGGGCTGAAGGTTCACCTTCCAACAGGACAATGATCCTAGGCACACAACCAAGACAACGCAGGTGTGGCTTAGGGACAACTCAGTGAATGTCCTTGAGTGGTCCAGCCAGAGCCCTGACTAGAAGCCAATCAAACTTCTCTGGAGAGACCTGAAAATGACTGTCCACCGCCAGTCCCCATCCAACCTAACAGAGCTTGAGAGTATCTGCAGAGAAAAACGGCAGAAAATCCCCAAATCCAGGTGTGCAAAGCTCGTCCTGTCCTACTCAGGAAGACTGGAGGCTGTAATCACTGCCAAGAGTGCTTCAACTAAGTACTTAGTAAAGTGTCTGAATACTTATGTCAATGTCATATTCCGTTTTTCCTTTTTTAAAAGTTGCAAAAAATTCTAAAATTCTGTTTTGGCTTTGTCATTATGGGGTATTGAATGTAGATTAATGAAGGAAAAAATGAATTTAAATTATTTTAGCATAAGGCTGCAACATAACAAAATGTGAAAAAAGTGATTGAGTCTGAAAACTTTCTGAATGCACTGTATAATTATTATTAATGGCTTCCAACTGATCTATGAAGCATTAATAAATGATTTCAGTGGATTATTAATGTGATTCAGTGGAATATATATATTCAATTGAAGACCTGACCTCAGCTACAGGCTATACAAAGAAAAATATCTGCTACCACTTTCTAATGAGGCTCCATTTATAAAGGCTTTATTAGCTGTAATGAATAGATTTTTAATGGTTAATAAATCATTCACTAATTCTTTATAGATCAGTTATAATAACAGTAATAAGAACAGCGTTCATGTTGCCAGGTTGTGGAAGATTCTCCTCATACAGACCCTTTGTCTTTTTATCTCCCTAATTAATCAGGGAGACGTCTCCAGTGGACTGTTTGACCACTTGTCTTCTGGAGCAGCTGCAGGACATCTGGACCAAAAATCAATTTAGAAACTAATTATTAACATTAACAACTGCAGACTTATTATGGTTGAACCGTTTATTATCTTACACATAGAATCTGACTCTCTGTTGATCTGTGTGCAAAACTCTCTAGTAAGTCATCAGGTCTGCAGTTTTGAATGTTAATAATCTGTCTCTAAATGGATTTTGTTCCAGATGTACTGCAGCTGTTTTCCAGAAGATCGGTGTTAAAATTAGCTGATAACTGATCTATAAAGCATTAGTGAGTGATGTATGAACCATTAATAAATACATTTAGCGCTTATGAAGCATTTATAAATGCTGTCTTATTACATAGTTATACAGAAAATCTTTGTTAATCAAGTCACCTTCAAACAAAGAGGATGTCCCTAACCTGCAGATGGATCATTCAGACTTTCTTTGAACAAAATCCATCATCTGTCCGGGACAGCGTGTGGCAAATACAAGAACAGAACTGCTGATTATTTGATTGTTGGGCAGAATTTTGGGGAGATGTGTATGCAATGATGCAAACATAAAAGACATGAGAACAGATGGAATATTGGACTCGGAGGAGAAAACAGAGAGTTTTAATGAGGAGCTCAGAGTAGGATCAGGAGGAGGTGATGTTAACTGGTCAGGATTGACATCTGGTGGAATCAGTCTGCAAATGCAGCACCAGGGTCACTTCAGTCTTTGTATTGAATTTGTTCTGTGAGTTCATGAGGTCAGTTTGAATCTGATTTAGCAGCTGCCGATCTGTACTTAACTGAAGAAATAATATCTAATAAATAATCCTAAACAACACCACTATTAAGGATTCGTATCACTCTGCTCCCCTTGCAGGTCCTGTAGGTCGTGTGACCACACCCTACTACCTATTGAGTTCATACAAAACACCACCTGCTTTTACCTCCCTTCTCTGGATTGGTCGTTTTTCCCATTTTGTCACCTTTTGTACATTTAATAAAATCAACTGTTTTTTGCATCTGAAGAGTCTCTTCTAGTGTTGTTGTCACTGTGTGGGTGTTTTTTCTCTTATGATATGGGACTTGTATCGAAGATCAACCAGCACAGCAGAACCGTACTGTGGACACACAAACTTGCTGAGAAAAGTTGTCAACAGTTGAACTTTTAATCATAAAAATTGGCTGTCAAGTTTGTGCACTTGCTAGTTGATGATGTGACAATATAAAAGATAATTCTCAGGTAGCCATAGGCCCACACATAGATGACTAAAGACCAAGGTCACTCCAACAAAAACTTTCAGATCTTCTGTGCAGCCGGAACTGAACATCTATAGCAATGACTATAAACCAGATGCAATCAGAGCCTTGGCCATAATGAATATGCATCTGTTGGACTGGTTGATTTGCTTTTTTGTAAACTGAGGTAAACCCAACCTTCATTCCCCTTCACCTAATGTGTTGGCACAACACGAGAGAGAGAAACTCTATGTGTGAGTAGCTTGTGGCAGTCTGCAGCTGAAGTGAGTGAATTATGGACCGAAAGGAAGTAAAGAGAGGAGTAGCTGGTGAGGTGGGACTGAAGGTCAGACCAGTGTTTCTCATTTGAATGCTGCCATCAGATGCTACTGTTGTTGCACATCAGATCTAATTTTTGAACTTGATACCTTCATATTTCATGCACCTCACTTCTTTCACCATAGTGCAGTCCATATTTCATTTCAAATTTTTATCACATTTCGTAACTATCATACAGTAAATGTCTGTAAATAGATTTTAATTTCATTTTTGTTTTGTGTCATTATTTATCATTACCTTCCTTTCGCTGTTTTTATTGTTATTCTTCTATGTTGCATTTGCGGGGCAAATGCCACAATACATTCTTCATTCTCACATGCTTGGATAATAAAAACAGATTCTGAAATTACTGACCTTTTGAACTTCTTCAGTGGCCAGTGAAACATCCCAAAGGACCTCTGGAACCCCCTTAATGGCCAGCTAGAATTGTCTCATTGTTACCGATATGACATTGAGAACCAATTAAACACCCACAGAACCTCCATAATGAACACAAATTCTTCCGATCAACAGGTGAAGCCACACACATGACATAGACCCAGAGTTGGATGTACAATAGAAATATAATTGCTTGGTCTCAAGAAATGAACATGGATGGAGGATGAGGGTTCTGGCAAGCAAGTGCAGAGATTAGAGGGGAGCTGGTGGCTGGTAGGGCAGAGCTGAGTTGGGGATGAAGGCTGGGTGGCGAGCCCTGCCGGATGACTGACCGGCAGGCAGGGAGCTGAAGAGGGGAGCAGGCAAGGTAGCGAGTTGAGGAAAAGCAGGGTTGGTTAGGGTGGATAGCAATGTTGTGAGCGTGACAGGAAGAGGGATGAGCAGTCAAGCAGGCAGGCATGCGGTGATCCAAACTGGCTGAAATAATGATCTACTGAACAGTGGATGAATAACTGGGATAGATAAACTGCTGGGCTGATGTGTAGATGGATTGCAGCTCTGCAGGCTGATTGGCAATCAGGGAGCCAGGAGAGGGTGAGGAGCGCCACGCCCACAACACAGACACACATACACAAACCTACACAAAGAGAGAGACAGACAGGGGGGAAGGGAAAACACCAGAAACAAAAGGAATTAACTGGAGTCATGGCTGCGAACGTGACACAAATACACCCAAAGGACCTCTAGAACCTCATCCTTGGCCACTATAACATCCATACAGATGCCTAGAAACTCCTCAGTGACCATTAGAACCCCCTAACGGACCTCTAGAACTGCCTAAGCAATTATAAGAAGCACCCAATGACGCCTAGAACCTCCTCAATGAGCACAGAAAACACCCAAAGGTCCTTAAGGACCTCTAGAACATCTGACAGGACACTTGTGTAGAACCACAGCTGGACTGAGATGTGCTGAAGTCCACAGTGTCTGATTCACATCAGACCATTAGTCAGGACCTATAGGTTTATTCATTTCTCTGATATTTTTAAATTCTGTCAGTTTCTGTCGTCATGGCGACAGCAGCATTCAAACAGTCTGCCGCAGATGAATAACAACACAGATATTACTGTGTTTCAGAGACAGGAAACCTGCTTATCGGCTGCTGTACAGACAGGAAGCCACAGAGATGGAATGACACGAATGTTTTCCATGCAACCACTTACCAAACTCCATGTGGTCGGCAGAATCTCTTTCTGTCTTCAAAAATCACTTGAAAACCTACCCCTGTCTTCCTTTCTTCCTGTCTTCCTTTCTTTCTCTTATATTCTCTCTCTATTCGTCGATCCTACTCCTACTCTTTCTCCAAATTAGATTAATAAACGGGTAAATACGTTTGTCATCTGCTATTCACTAACACCTTCATGCACCTGCAACCTTGTGTGTTTCGTGTGTAAGTGTTGAGGTCTTCTTCGTGATCTGCTGCAGCTGGATAGAGATTTTATATTTATGTCAGATGAATAGATGTAAATGTAAACTCAAACAAACTACTAGAGCTACCACTGCAATCAACAAGTAACAACAAGTAACAACTACAATCAATTACAATCAGCTACAAATGACAAACAACTACAAACAACTTGGACAGTCACTGTTCAGGGACGGGTTTTGGTGAACAGTCAGTTCGAGAGAGACAGGTCAGTCACATTTCCTGTTTGAGGAAGCTGAAAATGTTAAATGTTTCCATCTGTCTGAATCACACAGCCGCAAACACAACAGGACTTCTGTGCTTGCGAAGCCACAATGGATCCCCAACACCTGTTTTTAAAATCACAGCTAAATGTCTGACTCTGACCTTCGTCCTAATCTGAAACCTCCAACTGACATTTAAGGAGTCGAAAACCAGACAACATGTCCTCACTGCTGAGGTCTAATACTCTGGTCCTCAAAAAACATAGACACGCTGGACTCACACAGACATCTGGAATGCGTCAGAGGAGGGGACTCGACATCTGCATGTCTGAGATCAGATAACAGGCAGACCGCCGAGCGTCTCAGCCCTTCTACTGCTGATACTACAACCACTGCTACTACTCTACCACAACTGGCGCTTCTGCGACTGCTGTGAAACCGCAGGACTGTTAGAGGAAGGGGAAGACAGTTGCTGCTGCTGCAGCAGAAAAACAGAGATAGGAGCAGAGGTGTTGGAAAGAAGAAGAGAACAGCAGGAGCAGAAAAGGTGTAAGCAGTGTACGAAAAGAAGAAGATGAGGGTGTTTTTCGGGACTCTGGTCTCCGTCTCTCTGCTGTCGTTGGTCTGCAGCGTTTCTCCGTCTTCTCGGCCTGCAGACGAATGCTCCGGGATGTCTCTCCGTAAGTTTTCCTCTCTTCTTCCTATGAACACACGGAGAGGTAGAGACAGGTCTGATTCCCAGCAGGTTCACATCAGGACCTGTTTTTATTGGTCGTCTTCTCAGAGGGATTCAGCGTTTAAACATGAAACGACCGTCAGACTCGTGTGTGTATGTTTGCGTTTCTCTTTCTTGGTGAGAATCCCGGTGACTTTTAGTTCCTATGGAAAAAGCTGACGTTTTAGTAAAGTGAGGACTAATAAAGTAGAGACATGTTATTAAAGAGAGGACGTTGTATAAGAGTGAAGACATTTTATTGAGGTGAGGACGTTTTAATAAAGTGAGGATGTTGTATTAAATTGAGGACATTTTATTAATGAGAGGACGTTTTATATACAGTATTTTACAACTGCTTGAGCGCCATTTTGAAAATGGCTCATTTGTCAAAACACTATACATAATTCAAAGAACCAAACACAAAAGTAGCAGAACAAATAAGATCTTTTCCAAAATGATAAAGTTCATTCAAAACTATACGATAATTTAAATGCTCTACATGAAAAGTGCCCTGAGATGACCTCTGTTAGGATTTGGTTGCTATATAAATAAAATTGACTTGAATTGTTTGAACCAGAACCTGCTGTGCTCAAAATAATCATTAGAAGAGATTTCCGCTCTTCTAATGATATAGTCTGGGTTTGGATTTTTCATTGACATTCTTAAAGTACATGAATATATTGACCAAACATAATACACAAGACCAGTACTGCACAATGATAAAATATGTCTTTCTCTCTAAATTGTAAAATCAGTCAATACATACATTCATTTCCAAAGGTTGCATTTTGCACTGAAAATCACAACAGTGCAGCGGCATTCATTTTTAAACTATTTATTATTTTTGCCAGACATTGGAGCGTTTTGTAAATATGCAAATACTCTATATTTTTTATAAAAGCAGTTTGTGTTTTGTGTAAGCGCTTTCCCACACAGATCCATGGCTGAATCTTTAAGTTTTGTTCAAACGATATTCTGTTTATTTCATTTATTTTTAGGTTGTCGTCTTCACTAATGCATCAGAAAATAACTTTGGATGTGAATATTAATATATGTGTAGCCTGAATATTATGATTAAAACACTTGCTTGGAAATCTGCTGTCTTCGATTCGTTGTTAAGGAACTTATAGAGATATAATGGTGAAGTAACGAGGGACTACTCAGCAGCAACTCCATTTAATGTATCACTTGACTTACCAAAGCAATACAAACTGTAAAAATAACCAAATAATGCTGATGATTTTCACATTAGTTTATGGTACAGTTCTGTAGTAATGTCTTGCAAATTACCTTCTAAGAAAGTCTAATAAGTGTCTAACTGGTTTCTAATTAGCGTTTAATTTGTTATAATGGTGTCTAAGTATAGTATATTTTGGTTCAAATATGGAATTATATGAGGTGTCAGCATAATTTAGGTGTATTGTGTGTAAATAGGGTATGACTGTTTGTTTACTGTCTAATAAAGAACATATAACCTGCAGCTTTTATCTAATTTGATACAAAGTACGGCTCATTTCATCTTATTAGTGCACCGCAAAATAAAGGTGGCCAGCGGTCTGATATAGTGCATATAGTACATTACATTGTACCGAGTTCACTGTACACAGTGGAGAAAAGTCGTTTTTCACCTGCGCTCTTGTTGAAATGTCCGAGTTACTGTTGCAGCAGTATATCTGCTGAGGTAGGGCTGAACTCTGTCCAGCCTATCTCAGTGTCAACTCACCGCAAAGTTTGCTCGAATCTCATCTGATAAATTTGTTCCTCGTTTTCTTTGTCCACATCCTCATCCAGATGTACCTCTACCTCTTCCTATTCTTCTTCCTCTCTCTACTTCTCTTGCTCCACAGTGTCACCCTCTCATCCTCACCTCACTCTTCCTCTTCCTCTTGCTACAACGTTGCCTTCCTTTTTTTTTTTGAGGACAGGTAAACTCACCTGTTTGCTTTTTATAGTGCTCGTGCCCGATTGGAGAGTTTACAATGAAGTACCTGAGTGCCTGTACACCTGACGGTCATGTTTGATCGGTTGGTTCGTATTGCTGTTTTGAAAGGCAGTGCCTTGAAATGGCAAAGAAGTGACATCATGTTAGATTTCTGTGTGAGGCTGGGAATGTGCTTGTAGATGTGCAGTTCTGGGCTGAGGTTTTGCTCCTCGCGTGTCCGGTTTCACTAACTGTTATTTTTCATTTTGTAAGCATTCGGAAACCAAACTGTAAAGAAAGTCACAGACATGGAGGTGGAGTTGAGAAACCCTCAGCTGCAGACGTTCTTGCCCACGCGAATTCCTTTATCAGAACATGCATGTCTGACGAAAACACAATCTAAACATCTGGCAAAAGAAAAAAAAGTGTGTTTGGTGGGAAGTGAATCAGGATGTTTTGGGTGGATATCCCAGAAAGGCGAGCCAGTGTTTTAGAAGCTGCCACTCGAAACATCCTGGCATCATGGTTGATATTTCAGCAGCGCTAGAGTATGATCTGCTCTACCACCGACTCACAGCTGCAGAGTAAATGATAACTGTTAAAAATGAATGGAATTTTGGAATAATTAGTGTCTTACTACAAACGCAACAAATCCAAAGTTTGTTCTTATATATCCAAACTTCTCCACGGGAAGAATTTGACCTGTTTTTTGTCTAAACTGTTTTTAAACTCTCAGAACCTCATTTTAAATTTGGGGCTATTGTGTCTAAAATCACCGACAAAATAATATGACATGTATTTTAATTTCATGCAATTCCTGATTATGAATGAAAGTGTCACATTTACTTAAATCAGGTCAGTTGCAGCCACTAGAGTCCACCAGAGGGCGACTAGGCCCAATTAAAAACTTTCTTAATCTAAATTACATATAATTACTTTTCTGGTCTCTGCAGGTCTACAGACAGACTGATGTGTGCTCTGGTCTTTGCAGGTCTACGGGCGTTCAAGCTGATGACCACGTGTAACTTCACCACTCTGAAGGAGAAGCAGCTGAAGGAGATCCAGGCTCCGACCACCAACCTGTACCTGCCGATCCTGTACCTGCTGGCCTTCATTGTGGGTCTCCCCTCCAACCTGCTGGCTCTGTGGGTTCTGGTGTTCAGGACCAAACCGCAGCCATCCACCACGCTGCTGATTAACCTGACGGCCGCTGACTGCCTGCTGCTGCTGGTGCTGCCATTTCGTATTGTGTACCACTTCAGGGGGAACCACTGGGAGCTGGGCGAGCCGTTCTGCCGCGTCGTCATAGCGATGTTTTACGGCAACATGTACGGGTCTGTGTTGTGTCTGGCACTTGTGGCTCTGGACCGATACATCGCTTTGGTTCACCCATTTGGCGCCAAGACGCTGCGCAGCCAGCGGACGTCCCTGTACATGACGGTGGCGGTGTGGGCTGTGGTGCTGGCCGCCATGCTGCCGCTGCTGGTGTCGCAGCAGACCTACGTGCTGGATGAGCTGCGGATCACCACCTGCCACGACGCACTGCCCGAGGAGGAGCAGGAGAACTACTTCCTGCCGTACTTCGCTTCCTTGTTCTCTGTCTGCTTCCTGCTACCCTTCGTGGTTGTCCTGTTCTGCCACGGCGCCGTGCTGCGCACCCTGTTGGCTGAGGGGAAGCGCTACGGTCACGCCGTCCGGGTGACGGTGCTGGTCCTGCTGGTCTTCATCGGGTGTCTGCTTCCCAGCAACATCCTCCTCCTCCTCACCTACGCTGACAACTTGCCAGACGGAGACGGCGAGGACATCTACGTCCCGTACATGGTTAGCTTAGCAGTTAGCACCTTCAACAGCTGCATCGACCCCTTCATCTTCTACTACGTGTCGGGGGAGTTCAGGGAGAAGGCCAGGAGCACTCTGTGCTGTCGCAGCGTCTCCGGAGACAGAGCGTCCTCTCTGGGGAACAATGTGTCGTACTCCTCATCATCATCTGGTTTGAGGTCAAAGGTCACCCTGCTGTCTAAATCCAGTCAGCGGGGGATGTCGGAGACGGTGTGAGGACGCGTCAGAACCACAGGTCTTTCTCAGTCTGAAACCATGTGAATCGTCATCAGTCATGGGCCTGTTCACGTTCAGATGAGCTGAAGAGGTGTCACTCTGCCTGTTATCAGGATACTTTTGACGAGTATCCCAGCATGCATTTCACACCAACCAGCCATGATTTTGAGTCAAACTCAGAGCTGTTTCCATTTTCCTCGTCGAAGCTGTTTTTATGACACTTTATTAAGTTCTGACATTTCTTTCAGGCGAGACAGTTTAGATCTCTCAGATGTTCAGTTTATGAAAATAAATTCACTCTGATGTTTTCAGAGACATGAGGACCGACCATTCATCTCAGCAGCAAACAGGCCGACTCCTGGGTTGAGCTTTCAGTCAGAGTCCATGGTCATCCTCCTCTGGACAACAGTTTTGATATGTGATCTAATTCCTTCTGGAAGATAACGTTTGGTGTCAGAGTGTGAAATAGAGCTGTGAGGTTGGACTTGATGTACTCTTTTCCGAGAAAAGCCTCACGTTTACCTGTCACCAGGACAAAGTGACGGTCACATGACTGCTGATATCATCACAGCTGTCACTCAAACATCTGTGAACGTCTCATCTGACATGGATCACTTCTCCTTTAACCTGAGAACATAATCCATGATACGAAGGCATTATTGATCCCTGATGACTTGATCCATTGCGATAAAAATCAGTTGATATCTGATATCATCCTCGCTTTATGATTATTACTTTTGTTTATTTACACATGAATAAAAATGAGAAAGAAAATAAGCGTGAAGAGAAGATTAGTTCTGCTCCGGTGTGTATCTCTGAATACTCTGCTGAACCCAGTGCAGAGTATTAAACCTGTTTCCTACAGAAATCAGCCTGTTTTGAAATTTCCCCAAAAATGTCATATTTATTTTGAATAATAAACCTTAAAGGTGGAGTCAGTGATTCTTATCCAGCACACTTTTTGTCAGATTCAGTGAATATGTCCTCCCGGTCCATTAGCTGTCCGTTCTCTGTGTGTGCTGAAAAAAATATCAGGTGTTCCTACACAGCCTTGGTTCTGTAAACGGGAAACAGACAAAGTGGGTTGGACCAAGTCACACAACACTATTCCAGCCAATCAGCAACAGGGGTTGCTCATGCTTGTGCACAGAACAAGGAAAAGAAGAAGAGGGGAGACGGTGGGAAAGGGGGCGGCGGGAGCGAAAGGCGGTAAATCTGGCACATGCTAATGGATAGTGCCAATTTAAGGATTAATGGGGAGGAGCAGGAGCAGGAGCAGTTTGCGCTTCTGTCACCGCCAGACCATGTAAAGTTTCGAGTTCTGAAATAAAATATATCTTCAGTTATAAAACAAGAGCTATCCTTTAAATTCATTCACAGATTTGTTTGCCTTCTAGTCATCATCTTACAAGATTTGTTAAAACCACTGATACCTTTTCTTTTGTGAGTGTCACTCACTTTTTTACTGTCAGTGCTGTAGAAGTGTTTGGAAGGATCTAATTGCTGTTGTAATTCCGAAAGTTATCTTTCTCTCTTTCTGAAATGGGAAAATGTTTTTTCTGGCTTCTTTGACCAAAGCAGGAATAATAAAGACAAATTCTATGATCAATCTGATCATACATATGGAAAAATTGTATTTCCACAAGTGTAAATGCTCTGACAGCAAAGCCCTTTTTCCTGCTTTGGTTAATAAGATTAAAAACTACATCTGTATTATTTCTTACAATGTGAATAGAAAAGCTGTCAAAATGTAATGCATCTGTTTGTCTTTTGGTCCTTTTATGTAAATATGTGTCTTCTTGGTAAAACCTCCGCAGCCTAAACACTGGCTCTACTTTATTTTGCTGTCTGCTTCTGTAACCTTAATTTTGCTTGGTGTTATACGCATCTGTTTGCTTGTTCTGAGTTTTCCAATAAAAATTGGTGGAAAATTTTTTTTCCCAATATTTATGTCATGGTCTGAATATTGAGTTAGTAGAGGAGACATATCGTGACATGAAGCAAGACTCAGCATCACAGTTTAACATGTTTCTATGGTGGACGTCCACATTGTTAGCCACTGAAAAGCAGATAAAGCAGATATCCAGACTGAAGACCAGCTCAGTAACTACAGGCCGCTGTTACCTACTGCAGATCCCATTGTGAGTCTGAGTCGGAGCCACTGCTTTAATCTTTAACAATGTCTAGTTTTTTATAATGTGATCATCTGTATACTTGTACTTCACATTTCAGTTAACAATCAGTCATTTTACTTTTATTGAAGTATTTTTTATCTCCAGTATTGTGCAGTTGCATCCGTTACAGAGTAAACACAAAACTTTCTGATAAACTGGATGAAATGAAAGAAAAAATAAATCAGCATCTGCAGCAGAGAAGAAGCTGCTGGCGAGTCTGAGCTTCAGGAGATACTCTGGAAATTATACAATAATAAAAGTTGGAGCCTCTTGGAGAATGTGTTGGCAGATATGGAGTCAAAGACTCAGGGCAGGAAGGGTTTCCCCAAGTCACTGAGTTTATTTTAGGAAGAGTAATGGACTGACATACATGCCACTAACAAGAGGTCTCATCTGTGTGTGGTCTACAAAAGAGAATAACAATACAGATATACAGTATAATTACAAAATATGGGAATGAACATTACATTTAAAACTATATACTGTGGCTCTTTGATCCACAAACAACCATCTTTACACTCAGCTTCGAAGATGTTCAGAGAAACATAGAAGAAACTCCCTTTGCGAGTACCGAAATTACTGCCCATGAACTATGACTACTGTTACTCTATGTTACTGTTTGTAAAAAAAAACACGGTGCAGGTATTCGAGGTTAACAACTGTAGCACACACATAAAAAAAAGTGACATAAACTAGCACCAGGCAGACACTGACAGTCATTATCCCACATACTGTACATGTTCTACTGCTTCACTCTGCTGACGCTGCACTGAGGAAGGAGCTTGTATGTTTCTCATTAATCAGTTGTAAACACATGCTGCAAAGTCCCTGTATAAAGAAAAGGAATGTATTCTCTGTGTGGCTCTGTGGTGCAGACAGTTCACATCACTGTCACATTCACTCAGAGTATATTTTAACTGGCCTACTCTTTGCTTTTATTTAAGAATATTTTTACACAAGTCATTTTACTTGAAACTGAGTGAGATTTCCATAAAGGAACTTTATTCTGTGGTGGAGAAAGTATTCAGATCCTTACTTAAGTGAAAGTAACATGGAGCATTTTTACAATTAAAAGTCCTGCCTAAATAAAAGTATACAAGTATAATCAGGAAAATGCATTTAAAGTATTAAAAGTAAAAGCACTCACTGCAATTGAATCTCCTCTGGCTGTTATAGTATTAAATATCATATCATGAGATTATTATCACTGATGCATTAATGTGTAAACAGTATTTTGCGGTTTTAGCAGCTCAAGTTGGAGCTGTTTGACTGTAACTATCTATATTTCAATGTGGCTTGATCTCCTGATGATTTTCTTGATTAATCAGTTTGATTGTTAAAAACTAGAGACTCCTTCAAAATGCTTGTTTTGACCAACCAACAGTCAACACCTCAAAAATATTAAATCTAGATGAAAATTGGCAACTCGTTTTCTTTCATTTGGCTAATCAATGAATTAGATTATCCTTTCATGTCAACTTGTATATATTGTTAGGTACCATAGTTTAACCTATAAGAAAATATAATCTCTTTTATCAACTCTTCGTATGTTTTATACGTAAAAAACTTAATCTGTAAAGTACAACCGTCAGATAAATTTCCAGCAGTAAAAAGTACAATATTTCCCTTGAAAAGTACGGCGGTGGAAGTCGAAAGTATCATACAATGGAATTACTCAAGTAAAGTACAAGTACCTTGTAGTTTATTTGATGGTGTTGATGATGTGAAGAGGATGAAGGAGACTCCGCTGACACTGCCTTGATTGCATATAAAGGTTTATTATAAAGAAGAACAGCGTCAAGTCAAGCATCTGCAGATCTGCTTGTGAGAGGGTGTGAAGCCAATGAACCATCTCTGGAAACCAGCCTTGGTCACCGACTCTTAAATAGGACAGTTGTTTTCCTAAAACATATGGTTTTAGTTACAAAGCATTACCTGCCTTTGGGATCTGCAAGACCCCTTCTGAGGACCTTTGACCTATGGCCTCTGAGCCATATCTCTATTTTCACACATGGTTTATATTCTACATATATGACCATACACCTCAACCTCAAAACAGTACTCAAAGTACTTGAGTAAATGTACTTATATAGGATGAGTACAGAGGCTAAAAACTCACATGTGACGGTGTTAAAGAAATCTGAGCACATCCGGAGAAAATCAGATCTGATGTTATCAATGGGAAAATGTGGTTTTATTTTGAAACGCTAGTTTTAAAACCAGCCCTTATTTTGAAATAAACAATACAGGAAGTTGTGTGTGTTATCGTGGTTCTGTGGTAACCTGTTGAGCAGAAAGGAGCGTAACCGGCTGGAGGGAAGGATCAGGAAAAGAAAAGAGAAGAAATCGGGATAAAGCGATAAACTATCCGCAGAAGAAGAAGAAGAAAACAAAAGGAAGAAGAAGAAAAAAATAACAAGAAGACAACTGTGACTCTGAGCCGAATTTGTTTTCTTCACTCTGAGTCAAACAGCTGCTGTAGCTGCCAAGCAAACAGGATTCGGACCCAGCCAGGTGTGTTCAGGCCACGCCCCTTCAGGTAAGCGCCCAGGCGTGTTTCTGCACAGGTTAGGACACGGTGAGACTAACTCAGTACATTTAGTCCAGTACTGTACTTGAGCAAATGTTTGCTTTATTTCTTTATCCTTTAACTGCATCTTTGGTAACTGAGTATCTGACAAGAGTACTAGGAAACCAGGTCAAAACCTCGCATGTGGCTGGACCTTACCTGTCTGCTTCTCTCCTGCTCTCTGTGTTCACATATACAGTCATTTAATACATCTGAATAATTCCCAATAAAGCTGCTCTCATCTACATGTTTTCTGTTGTCAGACGACGGAACAGGTATGAAACAGTGACTGAAACGTGGCCCATTGAGACGACATGTTAACCAGCTGTCACTTCCAAGACGTTTTCAAGCTGCTGCTGCTAAAATCCTGGTTTTATAACCGTGACGTCGTCTGACAGAGTCAAATGGTAAATGGACTGCACTTATATCGCGCTTTTCTTGTCTTATCGACCACTCAAAGTCCTATACAGTTTGGAAAGACCGACCTCACGCTTGCGGGGGAAATACTGGCGACTCTCTTCTACGGAAAGTATCTGAGGTTTGTCCAGAAAGTCGCTAGATTTGTCTCCTGGTGTTTTTGTGAAGAAAAGTCGCTAAAGGGTCTGAAAAGTCAGTAAATCTAGCGACAAAGGTACTAAGTTGGCAACACTGCCTGTAAACGCCCCCTGGTGACATGTGTCCATGTTTGAGTGCACACGACAGGATAACAGCTGTGGAGAAGCCGAGAGTACACACACTTATATGTGTTCACGACAACAAAGCTGTGTTTGCACACACAGTCCCACTGTGTGATGAAACGGCTGCAACAGAGAAGAGAGAAACTGAAGTTGGCATTGATCTTATTGACGCTAGAATCGATCTTCACAGTGATGTAGTATCTGTAGTATTGATATTTTGGGATCGACCCGATCGCCCCTACTGGCCTCACTGTTGCCGTCCAGCCAAAAACCTCTGAGGGGCTCGTAAATACAGTGGAGTTCTACAGTTAAATTACCAGTGGTGGAGGAAGTACTCAGATCCTTTACTTCAATAAAAGTACCAATACAATAAAATAAAAATACTCCACCACAGGTAAAAGCCCTGCATGAAAAATGTGAATAAATACATAAAAGTACACACGTATTCTCAACTTCATAGAGTTAAAATATCAGCAGCAAAAGTACACTAGTATAATACTCATGGACTGAACTTTTGCCACTGTGTGTGTGTGTGTGTGTGTGTGTGTGTGTGTGTGTGTGTGTGTGTGTGTGTGTGTGTGTGTGTGTGTGAATGGGCTCATTGACTGTAAGCACCTTTTTCTGAAACAATGAAGTATTTCATCACTTCCTCTCAGACTACCGGTGTTATGCTGTGTTCTGTGCATGTTTCTTTCAGTACTGTACTGAATACCGGTATTTGTTACCAAACATGGTGCATTAAAACCAGTTACCGGTTTTAATGCTGTGGCTGAATGATGTGTATACACACACACACACACACATATATATCTATATGTATGTGTGTGTGTGTGTGTGTGTGTGTGTGTGTGTGTGTGTGTGCACAAAGAGATTCCAAATATTTTCTATACAAATGAATTTAAATGCTAGTGAACAACCCTGTTATAAACACTGACTTTGTAACACAGTCTAGTACAATACCACCACTAAGGTTTACACAATCACAGGATAAAATCAACACCTGAAATCTTATTTGAATGCAGTTTGCTGATGTTTGACTAAAATGATTCTTGGTTTTGACTTGTCCCCAACTGCCTGTGACTCGTCCTTGTCCATCTTGTCTCTGAATCATTCTTGACTGTTCTCTGACTAGTCCCTAACTGTTCTTCAACCTTTCCCTGACTTGTGAACAAATGTTTGTAAATAGGGACTTTCCTGTTTTAATCTGTGTCTTCGCTGTTTTCTTATTGACTAAACAAATAATCAATCAAGAAACTTGATGCCAATAAAATTATGGCGTCAGTCCGAACCTCTAACTGATCGGTCAACAAAAAATTAGTGGAAAAAGAGAGTTTGTGTGATGAGCGGATGAGTGTGTGTGGGTTGGTGATCTTGTACCTCTACCTTTGTGAGGACCAGTATGAATCTCAGTGAGGAGTGGCGACATTTTGCAAAGTGAGGACGTTTTGTTTGTTTCGTCAGATCTTCAAAGATCTGTTTGAAGGTTTCAGACTTCATTTCAGGGTTCAGGTTAGAATCAGGGCAGGGGGTGGAGGGGTTACGCTCCCCTGGATCTGTGGCACTTCCTGTCATTATGTCTCATTATTGTGGAGATAATTTCCCCTGAACCTTCAGAGTTTGTGTTCAGTGTGACAAAAGAGCAACAACTCAGGTTCTCCACTACATTAAAACTATCAACGCCACAGTATTTAAATGCAGTTTTACAAGTAAAAATCCAAGTAAAAATTATTTAGGAATATTTATTCACAATGTCTTTATTTTTGTCAGGAAATATGAAAATCTGAAGTGCAGTTACACTTTATTATTTAAAAATGACAGAAATCAGGTCTTAAAAGATGTTAAAAGACAGTATTATAGTACAGTACAGTATTAATACCGCAGTATTTCTTTAGACTCAGTGTATTTTCTGTGACATTATTTAGTACAATTAAAAGCTAAAAACATCAAAATCACATACAGTATAACAGTAGATATTCATTGTCATGCTGTAATAATTATAATCAGCTTTTAGTCAACATAAACTTCAGCTTCAGTGTATTTAAAGTGCAAATCATGCACAGTCTCTGCACACTTTATAAGTAAAAAAAAAAACTGGCATCAGAAGCACACACGCAGGGCAGAGTCCCAAACATTCAGGCAATAATGTCAACATAACAACTGGACCGAGTTAAGGAATTCAACAAGAAGTTCGTAGTGCAGCAGAACAGAATCAGGGTAACTAGGTTTCAAAGAAGCATGAGAAGATGTGATTTCAGCCTGGAGTTGAATATGCAGTGGAAGTTTATTCCAAAGAAGAAGAACTCAATGGGCAAAGGCTCTATCTCCAAAGTAGTTATTCTCAAATGTAAGAACAGTTACATAAGAAGCATCAAGAGAATGTAAAGCACGTGATGGCGTATACGGAGTAATGCATTTACATGTTCGTTTACGTTTACTAATTTGGCGATGCTTTTATCCAAAGCGACTTACGAGTGAGGGACAAAACTAAAGCTTCAGATATATTAAGAGGACTGGAGATGTGGGACGATGCTGATCCATGTGAAGCTCTATAAGTCAAGAGGAGGATTTTATGTTGGTAGCCAAACAAAGATGTGAGGATAGGTGTTATGGTTTGGCCAGAGAAAAGCACATTACTGCAGTTGATTCTGGATGTTACTGTATAAAAGCATGCGTGAGGATTTCAGCAGTGATGTAGGTGAGACGAGGATCAAAAGCTATCCCCAAATACTTGACTGTAAGGCTCTGGGAAATTGTGCAGCATCATGATTAAGGAAAAAATGCATTTAGTCTGGATTTCACCGTCTCAATGAAAACTACATAAAAAATTGAAATAAATAATAAATAAAATGAAAGAAATTATGACGAATGACCTTACAGCCACAGTCTGATGATTTATAGCTGAAACTTATGTCTCCTCACAAACATCGTTAAAGTTTCTTTCTTCCCGTCGTCTTCCTCCTCTTCTCTGTTCTCTTTTCTTTTTTTAGCAGGATGGATGGAAGTGGCCCAGCAGGAAATCCCAGTGCTGCCTCGTCCCGCTTGTTTCCTGCCCAAGCTGACGAGGAGACTCTGCAAGCAGCTGAGGAAGACCAGCAGAGCACAGAGTCAGGCAGTCTGTCTGGGTCCCAGAAACACCAGAGTCCAGCAGAGAAGCACCACAGTCCTGCAGAGACCCAAAAGACTGAAGAGGAACCAGACCAGCCGGATATCATCAAACACACAAACCACCAGGATCCTCCGACAGGAAAACAGATACCAAAAAATTCTCCTGCTCCAAGACCAGGTAAATCATCTCCAACCAAACCAGATCAACCAAAACAAGATCCTCTTCCTACAGAGCAACAAAAACTGGGAAATACTTCTACAACAGAAAAACAGAAAACAAAAGATTCACCCTCTCCAAAAGATCTACCAAAACCACACCAACCTTCCCCAACCAAACCAGATCCTCTTTGTACAGATCTAAAGAAACCAGGAGATATTTTTTGCCTAACACATGAACAAAAATCAGATAACTCTCAGGAACACCAAACCCAGAATGGTCTTAGTCTTACAAACCAGAAAACTGAAGAGGACCCCCCCAATCCCACGAAGGATTTAACTTTTTACAGGTTGTCATTCGATAAACAAAACCAGGACGAGCTCGAGCTCCACATCCCTGAGTCGAAAGACCAGCAGAACCACCAACATCCACCACCTCCTCCTCCTCCTCCTAACCTTAACACCCAGCAGACTCCCCAGAACCACCTGTCTCCTCAGGTTTTGTCTTTGTCAGTCCATCCGACCGAAGCATCGACCCTGGCTCTGCCGGCTTCGCCCCTCACCATCGAAGCATACTGTGACCAGGTTCAGCCCTGTCCTGCAGTTTCTTCTTCAGGTGAGCCCAAACTATGCGGCTTCCTGCAGAAGCAAGGGGGGCCCCTGAGGGCCTGGAAGCAGCGATGGTTCACCTACGAGGAGAAGAAGAACCAGCTGTTCTACTACCGTACGCCGCAGGATGTGACGCCACTCGGCCGGGTGGAGCTCAGCGGCGCCACCTTCACCTACCCACTGAAGGCCGAGAGGGGCACCTTCCACATCAAGACACTGGAACGCACCTTCATACTCAAGGTAGGGGGGCATGTAGACCAGGACTGTCTCATTCAAAGTATGGAGACAGGCCTGAAAGGTTCCCATTCAACATTTTAATGAAGCAGCCGTGTGCTGCTTTTTAATGGAGGTTTTGAAGTTAACCAGATGTACATAGTCAACCAGTTAGGCGTCATTGCTGAATTGTTTTCTCTTGTAAAACTGAAACATAAATCTCACCTGGAGTTTTATGGTTTAATGGTAGCGACTTGAGAATCAGCTCAACCAGCTGCTGTGTTGGAGGAAAACAAGACTTCACTCACGTTTAACCCCCCCCCCCAGGCTGTGACCCAGGAACTGATGCTCTATTGGCTGCAGCAGCTGCAGGTGAAACGCTGGCAACACAGACAGACATCCACCTGTCCAGAAACTACAAGCAACAGCACTGCAGGTAAGAAACAAACAGCCACAGTCAGCTGTGCTTCTCTTGGTTTAATTAGTTACTTGATGAGTTAAATATTTATTTTCAGTCGCAGTCATCTGTCAGTTACTACTGGTTTTACTGTGTAACTAAGCCTTTTGAGACTCATCCAGTTATGTCACCTCCTCGTGGCCTTTTCTTTGGGGGGATGGGGGATTTCCAGGATGTGGGCGGGTCCTATGGTAACCCCCCCATCCCCTCCTCCCAGGGTGAGTTTGGAAATCCATCCTCCAGGCAAGGGAGTGGTTCAGGATTACAAATCACACAGACTGACTCACTCTTCTCCACAACACTGTCAGACACTGAAGTCTAATAAATGTTGTTGTTGTTAGAATCATTCTGACCAACAGTCCGATAGGACAGATCATGAGTCTGCGACTAACAGACAAACTACATTTGCCTTCTGCTTCGAGGGATTAATTGATGTTTCACCAGAGAAAAGGCTTTTAGGATGATTACTGTCTTCTCCTTGGACTAACAGAATCTCAGGGAAAGTTTCCCAACAGGGCAAGTGTCAAAGGCTGGCAACCTCTGTAAATAAAAAACCATCCTGATGTTTTAGCTCTTCAACTCTTAACACCAGCTTCTTCGCAGAGTCATAACTCAGTCAGATCTGAAGACACAGACATGAAACACGTGTTGGTATCGTTCAGTGTAACTTCCACCTCCTGAGGACATCATGATCTCTGATGTCCCTCTAGAATAAAACTCCAGAAATCCACTTAGAAACCAGAGAAAACGAGGCTGCAGAACTTCATTCAGAATCTTCATGTTTTTAGGTTTTCTTCAGTATCACAGTGATCCAGTGAAAGCTGTCCATACATCCATGGCTACAATGCAAACAGGAGCTGATCACAGCTGATTCAGCAGCTTTTACTGGAGACAGTTTGACTAAATATGAACAAATATAAACACAACAGAACATCTGATGAGCTTTTACAAGATGTTACTCTCCAGATGGTTTTATTTTTTTCTGTTGTCATGTTGGTTCCCAGATAGACCTATATGTCGGTGTTAGCATGTTTCCATTTATCAGATTAGCAAATACTTCTCTGAGGTCCTCCATTTTCACACAAATGTTGAAGGAAAAAAATTAGAGATCCAAAGACGTGGCTCTGGCAAAATTTAAACAGGAGGTAAATGCGCAATTATGATCTAATATGAAAGCTGCTTTAGTCCTTCTGTTTTATTTCTAGGTAGTTTATAGTTTCTGTTCAGGTCTATAAAAATCCATCTGCAGAGAGAAAATCCTTCACAGTGAATCCCCCACCTGTCCCCTACATGGCCTCCACCTGTCTCTCTGTGACAATCAGAAAACTAGCTCAGTCTGCCGGTAACAACCTCTCTGATGTATCAGTGTTAAACTGGTGTCACTGTTTAGACTATCTGGTTAAACTAGTGACAGAGGACAGGTCGGCCATTTCTGCAGCAGGACCAGAGGACTTCAGAAACTGTTGGTCTGCTCCTTTAATGTGTGTAACTGTGTTTAATGAGCATGGCGGGGCAGCAGAAAACAGGATGTGATATGTTTCAAACAATCTTTGATGTTGCTCTGTGGAACTGAGGATCATTTCCTGTTGTTAGTTTGGCTTCAGAAACCAGTAAATCTACCAGTAACTCAGTTACTCAACCGCTGACTCAAACAGTAACTCGACCGGTAACCCGACCAATAATTCGACCACTAACCCTGTAACTCTACCAGTGATTTTGCCAGTGACTCTACGGGTGACTCAACCAGTAACTCAACCAATGACTCAACCAGTGAGTTACTCCCCCATTTCTCTCTGAGAGGAGAGAAATGGGGGAGAGAGGAGAAGGGGGTGGGGGTCGGGGGACCAGGAACAGCGGTATATACTGTTGTTTTAAAGTACTGTCAGACTGGTTGGTAATAATAGTGATACTTGTATGTGTAATAATGTCATTAATAATAATAGCAGCAATGATAACAGCACCAATTAATAACAATAATAATAATAACATTAATAATGCTGATCATGAGTGTTGAGTAGTAGTGGCAGATCCAGATCCTGCAGCTCCAGAGTCAGAGAGACCTGCAGAATGAGGACAGGGAGGAGATATCTCCTTAAGATATGATGGTTCCTGACCATTAAGGGCTTTGTAGGTGAGGAGGAGGATTTTAAATTCTATTCTGGATTTTACAGTGATGCTATTACAGGAGAAATGTGATCTCTTTTCCTAGTTCCTGTCAGTACTGGTGCTGCAGCGTTCTGGATTAGCTCGAGGCTTTTCACAGTAAAAATTTATATTACAAACACCTGTTAGTATAATGCAATACTTTTCAACAGAACCACAAACCGCAGACTCCAGTGTGATCACACAGTCTAATCAACACCTCTAACACAGCTTGAACACAAACTGAGTATTATAACCTGCACGAAGGAGGATTTATTGCAGGACTTTCAGATCAGACTGCTTTAGTTTTAGCTAGGTGTTCCTAATAAACTGCCAAACGAGGGTTAGCACATGCTATGACGAACAACAGCTGTCCTGAATGATATTCATGTCAGAACTTCATTCAGTTTTCTTTGTTTTTGTTGTGAAAGCGATTATAGATGGTTCAGGTCAAGTTTCCTCTCAGTGTGAATTTAATGACAGATCACAGAAAGGTACAACATAAAAGAGTCTGAGAGAATACCGTAAATCTGATGAACAAAGACATGAACCGTGACAGTCTTTATATTCTTCATGTTGTTCTTTGGGTCAACAATCAGCTGTTTGTCAGTCTGAGTTTGGTGCTGCAGTCGAAGCCGCTCACACGGTTCTCAGGGATTCTTCCCCGTCCTGACTTTTTCAACACTTTCAGGTTTACAGCAGACAGAGTCCTTCAAGAACCAACAAACCTGAATTATTCTGACTTTTGGTTTTTATTGTGTTTGGACAACAGTTCATATAAACTGCTTGAATTTTAACCAGACTGACAGTGTAAAGTGCAGCCAGCTCCCCCTACAGGCTGCAGAGTTCATTACAAACATCATGCTGGTCATTTACCTGTTCACAGAGTGTAGTGGAGTTAAACAGGTAAAGTTTGTCCTGGGGGTGGCGCTACAGGACAGATCGTGGAGTTATTATTATCTAAAGGGTTCATCCTCTGAGGAGCAGGAAGGAGATCTTTTATTTATAATATGATATCTATTTTATAAAATCTTGTTTGAAATACAATGAAAACAAATCTGGTAAAATTGATGTAAAAATGAAATTAAAAAATGATAGAGGTTGAACGTATGCTCAATAAATTATTAATAAAAATAGTAATAATTAATGAATTAATGAATTACAAAATTACAAAATAAGGGAAAGTAAATGAAAAATAACTGATTTATTACATATTAAATATTACAAAAATCATATATGTATAATATTGTGTAAAATATTATTGAAAAAAAATAGAAATAGAATTAACATAAATAATACAACATAAGTATTATTAAAGGATTTAACATACTAATTAACAAAATATTATAAATAATAATAAAATACAGAAATCCCATCAGATATCTGAGGTGATGAAGGTTTCAGTGTGAAGGGCTTATATTCAGGTGTCATCAGACTGAAATCAACTTTTTTTGATGTTTGATGTTCTTGTTTCTATTGTTGGTTTCTTTAAAAATAGGAAAAAAAAACCCACTGAAAATTGTTTCCTGTTTCTGCAGATGACTTCCTGCCGGTGTTGAAGAGCCCTCTGGGTCTGGTGGGAGAGGAGGCGGCAAACGTACCATCACAAGGAACGCCGCTCGCCAACATGTCAATAAAACATCCGCTCATCGAGCTCCAGTGAGTGATCTCAGCTTTTCGTTTACAGCTGGTGATCTGTGAAGTCCAAAGAGTTAAATACCACTAAAGAGTATGAAGAACAGAGTTCGACATGTTTTAGAGATTTTCTCTTCTGTTCAGACATCATTGCATCTTTTAAATATCAGAGCTGTTCGTAGAGATGTAAAGCCCGATGAAGACACTTTGTCATTCTGACAAGGGTAAAAGTACGACTACATTTCTCATGAGCCTCGGTTCGTCATGTTGTTGGTGATTATAAAGACCAAATTAATTTGCTCTGTGTACAGAAACTCTGTCCACAGTCTTCGTAAGAGATCGTCTCAGGAGTGGAGTCAGAGTGTGTTTCATGTGGAAGCTCCTCCGTGGATTCCCCCGACCCCTGCAGACACCAACACCAGTACGTACTGGTAGCACGTACTGTACTAAATGTACAGTACTACAGTAATACAGCACTAACTGCAAAGGCTTGTAACTGTGTTGCAGTTATACCAAACCAGGAAAAACATAATCCGTTTGATGTTGAATGTTATTAGGTTAATTTGAAAATAATACAAATAATTCCTAATTTCTGTAAATTTACTAAACTAACCGTTACTCTTGTGACTTGATTCAGGACTTACGTCTCATGACGTGGGTCATTACTTGGGACTCAATTGAGGACTTGTTGATCTTGACTTAGGACATGACTTGGGACTTACAGTGCCTGTGTGGATGTTGGATCTCAACTGGGAGTTACCTTTCTTGACTCGAGACATGACTGAACTTCATGTGTCTTGATTTGGGACTAGTGTACCTTGATAAGGGTCTTGACTTGGGACTTGACTTGGAACTTGAAGTGGTACCAACCTGTCTTGACCTTGGACTTGTTCTTGTTGATTAGGACTTGGTACTCAGGACCTAGACCTGAGATTTCACTTATAAAATCTGAAATTCAAGACTTACCTGTCTCGACTTTGGATTTGACCTGGGACTTTTTGATCATGACTTGGAAACTTGTTGATCTGGACTTTGGACTAGATTTGGGCCTTGTTGATCTTGACTTGGGACTTTGATCGACACTTGTCGATCTTGACTTCTGAGCTATATTGGTACCAGTTGATCTTGACTCTGGACTTGATTGGGGACTTGTTAATCTTGACTCGGGAGAATATCAGTATTGTCTTGTAAATCGCTTCTCAGGTCCGTGGACTTTCTTCTGTGTTTTATGACATGCAGATACGTCTCATACATTTATCTGATGTTTCCCATGGTGGTCTCTCCAGCTTCCAGGACTCCTATTGAGCCTCTGGCCCCATCCACTCCCCTCCAATTGGCTGATCCAGGAGGTCAGGTGTTCCCACCGGAGGGCAGGGAATCCCCATCCCTGTTCGACAGTCGGAGCAGGAAAACGAAAAATCGCAGCTCGTCCACCATGCCGGTCCTCCGCAGAGACACTCTGTCCTCGTCCTCAGACCGTACATCTCGCCTCCAGCAGGAGAAACAGATGCTGATGGAGGAGGTCAAAGCTCAGAAGGTGATCAGTCACTCAGTGATAACATAATTAATGGTTTATTGATCAGGTTAAAACATTGATGATTGTGGTGGTATTCATTCATGTACAGGATGAAAATGTCACGAACACACACACTGTATTTTATTTTGACTCAGTCCCACACACACACACACACACACACACACACACACACACACACACACACACACACACACACACACACACTCTGTCCTGCTGCCACAAATAATCACCATTGTACCAAACATGGAAATCCAGTAGAAGGATTACTTTGTTAAACTTTTTCCAATGAACTTTCACATTAAAATTGTCATGATTTGAGATTTTTAAGTTTGTCCTTTTTTAAGGTTCAAGCTGTTCGGTCATGTCTACATCCATGACCATATACAGTCAGGTCAAGCCATCAAGATTTGGTTGAAGTGTAGACTTCCAGCTTTAATTCAAGGGGTTTAACTAAAATATCACATTAACCGTTTAGGAATTACGGTCATTTTTATATACAGTCCCTCATTTTCAGAGGCTCAAAAGTAATTGGACAAACCAACATAATTATAAATATAAGGATTATTTTAATACTTGGATGAAAATCATTTGCAATCAATGACTGCCTGAAGTCTGGACCCCATGGACGTCACCAGATGCTGATTTTCCTCCCTTGAGATGCTCTGCCAGGCCTTTACTGCAGCCGCCTTCAGTTGCTGCTTGTCTTTGGGTCTTTCTGCACTCGGTTTTGAAGAAGGCGTCTCTTGATTGTAGACTTTTAACAATGACACGCCTGCCTCCTCCAGAGTGTTGTTGACCTGACCAGATGTTGTGAAGGGTTTTTCTTCACTGGGAAAGAATTCTGCGACCATCCACTTCAGTTGTCTTCCGTGGTCTTCCGGACCTTTTGTTGCTGCTGAACTCACTTGTCCGTTCCTTCTTTTTAAGAACGAACCAAATTGTTGATTTGGCCGCTATCAAAGCTTCCTCCGTCTGTCTGACAGGTTTGTTTTGAGGTTAAAGAGGCAAAAGTATGAAAATTGTGTCATTGTCCAAATACTTATGGACCTCAGTGATTACAGAGAAAAATGAGAGAAAATTTTCACCTCTCAACAGTGAAAAACTACAACATAGACATGCTGCTTCAATTATCAACAAATCTGCTACTCTTAGTGACTTCCTCCAAATGATCAATAATAATGATAGTTATAATGATAACAATACTGTGATGGTACTGTGTCCTTTCCAGGAGTTGGTGTGGATCCTCCACAAAGCCTTGGAGGCGGCTCAGCTGGAGAAGCGAACCTGTGCCGAGTTTTTGGCAGAGAAGGGTGAGCAGGAGCGTCTGGAGCTGCTGCGACACCGTGAGCGGCAGGCGGCTGACCTGCGAGGCCGGCTGGAGGAGGCGAAGACCGAGGCGGAGGTAATGAAGAGGAGTCTGACTCAGAGAGACGCACAACTGGCTGAGCTGCAGGAGAACATCAGGATGCTGATGGAGAAGAACAACGCCAAGCAGGAGGTGAGATCACTATAGGTGAACTACAAACACCTGCTTATTGATCTCTGTCATTTACTGTCAAATTTTATCTCTGCAACAAATAAACACTTTTATTGTCCCTCTGTCGATGGTCTCCCGTGTCAAACTGCTTCCTACTGGTTACTGAGGTTTTTAGTCTCTTTTCATTTTTATGGTTTTATGGTTTTGTGTGTTAGTCATTGGAGAGCCTAAAGCAAGACTTCTATAACCTCGGATTTGCTGTACTGCTCACACTACAAGACCTTTTTTGTCTCAGACAGCTTTCATGTTGACATGAGGGAGCACACGCTAAACAACTGATCTTAGATCAGGTATACTGGTTAGAAGATTATTCCAGTTGGAGCAAATGATCAGAATATTCAACAAAACCACATGAGAAGTGACTGTGGGTGAGATTACAACAGATTATTTCTGTCTCAGACACTTGATGTGTCTGTATCAAACAGAAGAGCCGGTAAACACAGCACAGAATGGATTTACACAAACCACAAAGAAAGCTATGGTGGAAAAAGCATGAATGGATTCACCGGCAGAAATCTCAACGACATTGGACAGAGTGAGAGCACTAAAAGTGATTTTATAAAGAATCAGGAAAAAAACATAACATGAAAATGTTTTGGGGTTGTGGTTTGTGTTGTGATACACCCGAGTTTTAACTTGACATTCAGTTAATTGTAAAATCACTACAATAAGATCATTTTCTGACTTTACCTCAGTGTTGCACTGAGACATTCGATTTATCCCCTCCACAGGTTTGGATGGTTTGTGTATATTTTAGATTCAATAAAGTAATTTCTACCAGCGCACGTTCAGGGTCCACGCGAGGGTTTTTGTCTCAGATCAGAAGTTTTAGTCTGCAGTAGACTTCAGTCGATGTGATCCAATGTTTAACATCAAAAAATGTTTGTTGCTGCAGTGCAGAGTGATGGTGAAGGTTTCCTTCCAGCAGTAGTTCACAAACATTGACTGAAGTGACTCCTGTTGTTTGCTTTCAGGTGATCATAAAGCTGGCTGATCAGGTGACCGCTGGTCTGTCTGACTCGTGGCGCTCGGGATCGTCCTCTGCAGTTGGTCTGGATTCTCAGACCTTCAAACAGCTTCAGCAGGAGATCGAGAACCTGAAGGTGAAGTGAACTGAAGCCCCTGAGTGCGCTGAAACTCTTTAAACTTCATGAACAATGCAAACAAAATATGCACGATACACATGGGTACTGTCCACAGTTCATACGGTAGGCCAGCACAAATATGTTTGCAATTTTTACATCCGTGAGACAATGAATTTATATGTCAAAAATAACAAACATTTGATGGATCTAACATGACGGTTGTTCAGATCTGTGTTTTCTTTTTCATACAACCATAATTTGATGACTTTAGGTTTTTGTTATTCAGACTTCAGTGAAAAACCTGAAAAGACAAACTGTACATATGAATTTTTTACACAGCAGAAGCTGAAGTGTTAATGAACACTGTAAGCTCTGCTTACATCCTTGCACCAGATTAATATTAACTGTGAGTAAACATTCATTGATGGGTTTATATGAAAACAACAAGCGATATGTTCACACATTACTTAAACTGATACTGGCCTCAAAAATCCAGTATCGATTGGGTTCTTCAGTAATCTGTAATCCAGTATCAATCAGGTTCTACATGAATCCTTAATCCAGTATCAATCAGGTTCTACATGAATCCTTAATCCAGTATCAATCAGGTTCTACATGAATCCTTAATCCAGTATCAGTCAGGTTCTACAGTAATCTGTAATGCGGTATCAGTCAGGTTCTATATGCATCTGTAGTCCAGTATCAGACGGGTTGCACAGTAATCTGGATCAACTGTTAAATCTCTCTGCGTTCCTGATTGTGTTTCTGTGTCCACTCCTTCAGGACGACATTGGCGCGTATAAAACCCAGAACAAATTTCTAAACTCTGAAATCTACCAGCTGACCAAACTGTGGAGGAACAGCTCGGAGCAGGAGAAGAGTCTGATGGTGAAGGTGGGTCCAACTGGTAGCACTGGGACCCAGTTTCATCACTTTGAATCCCTCTATTCTCCTGGTGTTTTTCTTCTTTTTCTGTGGTGAGAGGGGCTTGTTGTTTGGGGTTTGACACTCAGCTTTAACTTTCTGTCTCCTGCCCTCTGATTGGGCGCAGTGTGCCTACCTGGAGGCCAATAACTGTCAGGTGGAGAGCCGTTACCTGGGCGTCCTGCGGAGGCTGCAGGAGAGCAAATCTCTGGATCCGGTCCAGCGTGCGGCCGTCCAGAAGATGATCGAGGACGCTCTGAAAGGAGAGTCGAAGAGCGTCATCAAGCTCAACACGGCCAGGTACAACCACCTGAGCAGCAGGTTGGACAGAATAACAGGAACACCTCACTCTCAGCCTGCTCTAAAACTAATCTGGGTACAACACAAAAGACAACAGAGGGGCGTTTTAATTCTGTTGGGTTTCTTTCTTTAGATATTTAAAACTGAGACCTAAGTTCATAAAACTAGTAATAATTAGTCCTTTTCATTTAAGATTCAATTAATTTTAACCATTCAGCAAAAACCAGACTCTGTCTGATCCGGCCAATGGTGGAGAACAATCCCTGAAGATAAATCCTGCCAGTGCGGGTCCAAATATTTGTCTGGATATATTTACGTGGTGGCGGGAGACACCCGTTTCTTAATAAGCACAGCAGGTTAGTGAAACCACTCTCCAGTACGTTTGATTATTTGTTTTCAAAGAGGAGAAACTAGAGAACAGTCCCCATACTTGCCTCCTTTCCACACCTCCAACAGCAATCATCATCCTTGAGTTCTTACACTGGTGTAAAATAACACCTGTGTGTAATCTTCTAGTGCATCTCTAACTGACCAGCAACACCAGACACTGGAATGAAGATCTCTGTCCCAGAGTTTTTTTAAAAGTTCACAGTCACTATAAAGATTGTTTGACATCATGTGATTTTGGGCTGATTGTAAACTCCTAGAGCTTGTTAGTTAAGGTGCAGCTCCTAATCTGATAGGCCTAAATAAATCACTGACTTTACTAAAACTCTTAGATAATTTTCCCCCCTTTTGGATTCATATATTGTTCCATATTGAGTGATATGTAACAGACTATGAGCTTTTGTCCATGTCTCTCTGGAAAGCTCCAAAATCAGATTGGTATTCATGTTGGGTCCAACAGCAATATAGTTCATTTTCTATCAATATACTCCAAAAATACTGTAAGACCACTGGACTTCCAGTGGTACGGTAGAGCACCTTGGACACCTGAGTTGTGAGCTACCTTACACCAACACAATAAACTCCACCAAAACTCGAGAATTAAACGCAGAGGGACCCAGGACCTTTGAACATGAGTGGAGGTTCAACGAAAAGGAAGAACAAAAGAAACCCGGACAGCCAAGGTAAAGAAATTAACCATTCAGTTAATGAGAAGAACATGCTAACACCTGAAGCTCAGTTCAGACCAGTTTGGATGACTTTAGCAAACAAATTCAAGTCCTGCAAAATAACCTGCAAACAGACCTGAAAGCGTTTAGGACCAAATCATAATCCATATGAGAGACGAACTGACAGAACTCAAGGAAGACATTGACCAGAAATATGCAGAAATTACCACAGAGACAGGGAGAGCAAAATGAGAAGACAGATACGGCTTTGATACACACTTGAGAAATTGAGCTGTGGTGCTCCGAAGCAAATTGTGCACTGCAGGAAAAAATGGAAAGGACAATGACTAGATGACTTGGAATTGAGGTCCAGACGGACTCATTTACGAATATATGGCATACAGGAGGATGCAGAGTCGAAGAGTGACTCGGTTGCGCTGTTTATGTACTAATGGCTCCAAAAAGAGTTTTCAATAGATACAGATCCAGCGTTCCCACAGAGCCCAAAGCAGGTCAACCTCCAAGGTCAGCTGTCCTCAACCTTCAGCAGTTTACCGATGGAGATGATATTGAAAAAAGCCTGGGAGAAGAAAACAGTCAAACTCGGTGGAAACAGGATCTATATGGACCACGACTTCTCCATGAGGATGCTGCAACAATGTAAAGCCTATACAGACATCACGAAGACTCTAAAGGGGGAAGACATTAGTTTCCAGACACCTCTCAACAAGATGCACATCCACTGGGCTAGCGGAGTGAAAACGTTCAGTTAGGTCCATAAGTATTTGGAAAGTGACACAAATTTCGGTGACTTCACCTCTGTTCACCAACACAGTGGATTTGAAATGAAGCCGTAAAGATGTGACTGAAGTGTAGACTTTCAGCTTTAATTCAAAGGGTTCACAAAAATCACATGAACTGTCTAGGAATTAAAGCCATTTTTATTCATAGTCCCTCATCTTCAGAGGCTCAAAAGTTAAAAAGAGGAAGAATATTTTGTAAAAGGCTGGAAAATGGTTAACATATAAATCAAAAAAGGCATAAATATTAATGTTGTCTCAATAGAATGTAGACCTGTTCCTCCCTACAGGCTCTGTAGGCTCTGCCCACAGTCTGCCCCCCTTTTTTTTAACCTTTTTTTACCCTCTGTAACTAGGGAAAATATAAAAAGAAAAACAATAAAGATAAAGTTTACCAAAATACACAGGGCTAGTAGTACACAGTCAAATACAACAACATTGCCTGTATCATATTATCAAAGACCTGTAGTTTCGGGTAGCCATGAGGAAGGACTTCCACTGCCTTGTACTGACGTCCAGTGGTTGAATAGGAGAATGATGGAATATGATGAAGGAGGGGATCAATTCTGAAGCAGCATACCGACCTGTTTCAATATGAAGAGGCAGAATACCAGCTCTTCTCTGGGCACAGATACAATGTTTTTACTTTGAATAATTAGAAACAACATCCTCTCAGTAAAATAATCCTGTTGTCCGGTCATATCTACACTTATTACACACCTAAGATTCTGACCACAAATTGCCCCTGATGGTTGTGCCATCAGTATGTGTGAATGTGTTTGTGAATGGGTCATTGTGGGCTGTAGTGTAAAGCACTTTTAGGGGTCGATAAGACTAGAAAAGCGCTATGTAAGTGGAGTCCATTTACCATTTACCTCCTCCCTCCTCTTCAACCCATACTTAGGACACAAGTTATACATGTTATTCATTTTGTGGTATATCCGTGAATATGTGGAAAACACTGCTGCGTTATATCCACAGGGATCACGATGAGTACGGCTTTAAAATCATCCCGGATTACGAGGTGGAGGACATGAAGCTACTGGCAAAGATCCAGGCGCTGGAGATCCGCTCACACAACCTGCTGCACCAGGTCTGAACTCTCAGCTGGACGCGTGTAGACTCCAGGCTCTCATTTACACTGGGGATGGAGGGGGGTCATGTCCCCCTCACTTTTATTGTTTCAATTTGGTTTAAACCCTAAGACCTCTCTCAGTCTCTTCTGACTGTCCAGCTGCTGAAATCCAGATCAGGACAGTAGGCTTTACCTCTCAGGCTGCATACAGAATAGAGTCATGCTGCTGAAATTGCACTTTGAGATCTTGGCGGACAGTAGTATACATGTTGGGCAGCGGACAATGAATCAAGTGCAACATGTGGTAAAAAGGGAAGTGATGTCAGAAACAGCCCCTGAAGGCTGAGAGGAAGCCTGCAGACACTGCTCAGGGCTGGAAAAATACTGCGTTTTTTTTTTAAATTTATCTATTTTTTATTATATGATATAAAGCATGATATAATGATGTTGAAAATGATATGAACACAGTTCATAGATCTTAAATGTAGGAAATAACAATCATTCACACAATGATTTTTTTTCTTTTTTGGAAAAAATTTTGACTTTTTGCATTTGGAAAAGAAGACAAAGGAAAGGAAGGATTTCTTATGATTTCATTATGATTCAGATTCTACACATAATTAATGATTTTTATTTTATGAATAACTACAGTTACAGAAAAGGGCTTCAACTAATCATTATTTTAATTTTTGATTGATCTACTGATCATTTTCTCAACTGATCGATTATTTGTTTGGTCTTTAAAATGTCATATAATATGGAGCAATCTTAGTTTTCACAATCAGAATTCCCAAAGACCAACATTACATCTTCAAAGTCACTTTTTTCATTAGAACCAGGACCAAGAGTCTGAAACCCGAAGATATTCAGTGTATTTTTCCAGAAGATGAAGTAAACAGAAAGTTTTCACGTACGAAGCTGGTGCCAGAGCACGTTTGACATTATGGCTTAAAAAAAGACTAATGTATAATAGTCTTTATATTAACAACATTAACAGTGTTAATATAGAGTCGCCTTTAGTGCTGTCAATCCTGTCAATCAATAAATATTACAAATCAATAAACATGGTAATATTACAGTAAGTTTCCACAGCAGCCAGCCACCAGATCGGCTGACCAATCAGTGAATAGATCAGCAGCTGGCAGGTGAATAAACTTCCTCTTAGGATGCACCTGTTTTTCCTCGTCTCCTCCGAGACTCATTAGAGCGATCAGAACCTCCTCGATGATGGGGGACCTCGATCAGTTTCTGGGCCACAGGCTGGAGGAGCGAGGAAGCAGAATCGGCGGAATGAACTTCACCCTCTATGTCTATGGTTTTCACTGCAGGAGGGGGTAGAGCGCCCCCTGTTGAGCCGCTGGGCTCAGTACCTGGCTGCCAGGTCGGATAATGACCTCTGTCCCTCACCGGAGCTCAAAGGTCTGCTGCGTGGTGGCGTCCCTCAGGAGTACCGGCAGAGAGTGTGGCGCTGGGTGGTCCGAGCCAGAACCAGGACGATCAGAGACCGCCACCCACAACACTACCAGCAGGTAGAAGTGTACTGAGAACTCCCAATCACACCTGTCCACAGTGTCATGTGTCACATCTGTATGTAGGTTGCTTTAATATCCCCACTATCCTGTTCTGAAACAAACAGAACACGAGTGGAACTTGTTGTTAACCGCTGTCGTGTTTCCAGCTGTGCGAGAAGAGTCACACATCTCCTCATCCAGCCTCCAGACAGATCCAACTGGACCTACACCGCACCCTGACAACCAATCAGCACTTCTCCTCACCCTCCAGCCCTGCCCTCCAGCAGCTCCGCCGCATCCTATTGGCCTTCTCCTGGCAGAACCCTGCCATTGGCTACTGCCAGGGACTCAACAGGTACACACAGATGCAGTACATGTACACGTTTGTACTTTACACGTGAAGAATCTCAGTGACATTGTTCAATCCCCAGCTCCCAACACTTCAATCAAACGTCCAGAGACCAGACGAAATGTCCTCACTTTACATAAATGTTAAAACTGGACTGGAGGATGTCTGGAGGAGATGGACTTTGTTTCTCTGTCATTAACCCGATGCAGAATCTCTGTCATGTGATCACGTGACATATCATGTGACAGGTCATGTGTTTCAGGTTGGCGGCTATCGCTCTGCTGATCCTCCAGAGTGAAGAAGATGCGTTCTGGTGTCTGGTGGCTGTGGTGGAAGCCATCATGCCTCAGGACTACTATACCAAGAACCTGGTGGCCTCTCAGGTCAGGAATCACACTCAGATATTCACCTGGTCTCTTCTTCTGTCCTCTCTTCATCTCGTTTCTGTTCGCCTGTCTGCAAAATTCAAATGAACCAATTTTGTATAATCAGAATATTTAATAAAATGTCCAAAGTTACTGAACAAAAAATCAAAAAACGAAACTTGCATAACAGATTGATCCAGGTCAGCCTGAGGCTCCTCAGATGTCTTGCTTGGTGTTTTTTTCCACAATCAGCATCAACCTTCACAGACTTCTCTCATTGAGTTTTCTTCTTAGCACCACATCCTGGAAGCATCTTAACATTTTTATGACTGTGAAACTTCTTTAGAAACTGTTGAAACAGGGACTTGAAGATCTTTGGCGATTGCCTTGTAGCCTTTGGAATTGTTGGGTTTTTTTGATAACGTCATTTCTGATGCTCTCGAACAGCCCTCTTGTCTTTGCCATTGTGAAAAAGAAACTGGAAACAATCAGCCCCTTTTTATGCGGTAAAACCATTATTCATTGGTTACTTCAGTACATGTGAAAATAAAGCACTGGTGAGTCTTATTTATTTTTTAATTTGTTTGAGGAACTAATTTAAATTCATCAACAGGTGGAAATAGTTGTGTTCAGCATACATTTTATGTTTGTATGTTTGTTTGATTTCACTATATGAAGGCATTTTTTTGTTCAGTTACTTTAGACATTTAAATAAAAAATTCGGATTTTACAAAGTTAATTTTCAGTTATTTCTGAAGATATTCTAAATTCTGTACTTAAAATTCAGGGGTACCAATAATTTTAAGCAGGACTGTATGTGTTGTTGTGTGATGTCTAAGGACAGATTTTACATTTTACATGTTCAGATCCAAGTCTCCATTTATTTTCTCTATTATTAGCAGTTCTATTAGCAGCTCTTTTCAGGAAATGAAAGAAAACTGAATGAAACACTGAATTCACTAAATCAGAAACAAACAAGTTGACATGAAATATTTTGTTAAAACAGTATTTTCTGTAACTGTTTACTTACTTACTTACTTTACAACCCAAAAACATTGCCTCCGGCCACGGCTGTTGCTGGCATGGTGGCGTTATGTTTTCGAGTCGTCCGTCCGTTTGTCCGTCCGTCCAATTCTCGTGAACTCGATATCTCAGCAACGCCTTGAGGAAATTTCTTCAAATTTGGTGCTAACATCCCCTTGGACAAAAAAAAAAAAGAACTGGTCAGAATTTGGAGGTCAAAGGTCAAGGTCACTGTGACCTCACAAAACACATTTTTGGCCATAACTGCAGAATTCATACGCTCAACTTAAACTCCTTCAAAGGCTTCACTACATATATCGTGTGGGTCTGGACAGACATGGATACATTTGGAGGTGGTATAAAATGCGATTCCAATCAGATCTCTACAGACGCGTCTCAATCTGGACAATCTGACCGCTCTAATCGGATCTCAAAATGTCTTGAGTTTTAACAACCACAACCAGGGATCATTTTTATCGATTGATCAGCCTTATTAATTGACAGTGTCTGTGCTCAGGCAGACCAGCGGGTGCTGAAGGACTTCCTGGCAGAGAAGCTTCCCCGGCTGGCAGCTCACTTTGAGGAATACAGCATCGACGTGTCTCTGATTACCTTCAACTGGTTCCTGGTGGTTTATGTGGAGAGTCTGCCCAGCGACATCCTGCTGCCGCTCTGGGACGCCTTCCTGTACGAGGGAACCAAGGTACCCAACACCCAAACACACCTCCACAGTAATACAGTCAAAAAAACCTAAAAACTCAGAGAAAAGACCTGCACACTATAAAAAATAAAATTCAGTTTGATCTTTTTCCCTTCGTGGCTGGATGGACAGTTGCTTTTCACAGAGCCTGGGGAGGTGTCATGAAGATAAATAGACATATTTGTGTGTATAATTTAATAATTTTTGTACATTTTAGCCGACGCCCCCCCCCATGTCATCACGCCTTCCGGTTGCCTTCACTCTCTCATTGTGGATCTGCTTTGATTTTGATCTCGGATTGAGATCTGTTAATGATTTTGACTTGTTGACTTTGTACTGATTTTGACTGTTAATGATAAGTTCCCTAAAGCTCAACTTCAGCCTTCTGGAGGCTTCACAAATGTCTTCCTTGTTTTCTTCTTCATGCTGACTGAATGACTGCCCTCTATAGGAGGGGAGGAGGCAAAATATGGTATTAAATCCAGAGCACCAATTACTGAATTGAGACCAATAAGTAGTTTTTTCCCTCCATGACTTATGCCAGACTCCGCAGCTTTTGAATTGATGATGTAGATATATGATTAAAGAGCATTTAAAAAAAAAAAAAAGCTTGAACAGAGTTACAGTTCATTCAGAAAGTATCCAGACCCCTTCGCTGTTTTCACGTTATGTTGCATCTTATACTGAAATCGTTGAAATTCATTTTTTCACTCATCAGTCTTCACTCAACATCCCATAACGAAAAAGCAAAAACAGAATTTTAGAATTTTTCGCAAATGTATTAAATAGGAAAAACTGAAATATCCCATTGACATAAGTATTCAGGCAATTTGCTATGACACTTGACATTTAGCTCAGGTGCCTCCCATTTCTCTTAATGATCTTTAACATGTTGCTACACCTTGATTGGAGTCCAACTGTAGTAAATTCAATTGATTGGACATGATTTGGAAAGGCACACACATGTCTATATAAGGTCTCACAGCCGATAATGCCTGTCAGAGCAAAAACCAAGCCATGAGTTTGAAGGAACTGCCTGCAGAGCTCAGAGACAGGATTAATGTGGCGAGGCACAGATCTGGGGAAGGCTACAAAAAATTTCTGCTGCTTTGAAGGTTCCTATGAGTGTTCCCATCAGTGGTCTCCATAATTCTTCAATGGAAGAAGTGTGGAACAATTAGGACTCTTCATGGAGCTGCTGCCCAGCCAAACTGAGCAATTGGGAGAGAAGGGCCTTGGCAAGAGAGGTGACCAAGAACCTGATGGTCACTCTAGCTGAGCTCCAGAGATCCTGTGTGGAGATGGAAGAAACTTCCAGAAGGAAAAACAACACTGCAGCACTCCACTGATCTGGGCTTTATGGCAGAGTGGCCAAACGGAAGCTTCTCCTCAGTGAAAGACACATGAAAACTGCTTGGAGTTTTCAAAAAAGCACCTGAAGGTCTCTGAGACTGCGAGAAACATGATTCTCTGGTCCAATGAAACCAAGATTGAACTGTTTGGCCTCAATCTGCAAAAGTTGATTGATTGAGGGGAAAAAATGAATTTAAACGATTTTAGCATAAGATGCAACAAAACAAAATGTGGAAAAATTGAGGAAGTCTGAAAACTTTCTGAATGCACTGTAGATTAAGACGATTTGCTAAGTCTGTAGATCTGATTTTGTTTTATTTCTTTCTTGGACCACTTCCTGTCAATCTTGTAACTCTGATTTTATTAGATCCTGTACCCAATTCAGTTCAATCCAAACTTTATTGACAAAGAAAAAGTTGAAAACATTCCACAATGATCAGACATTTACATACATATAAACACTTACATACCTATGGAAATAAAGTTCACTTAAATGCTTACTCGAAGTACTATCATCAAAATGCCCTGAAAGTCTCAAAAAGTTCTCATCATGCATGTTAGAAGTACTCATTAGAAGATTTTAGCTAGCTGAGGCAGAGCTAATTTCCACTTCTTTGTACAGCGGAGCAGTTTAATCTGCAAACCTCACAATTAATTCAAGTAATTTATCTCTGTAAATGAGTCCTAAAGACACAAATAATAAATCTGAGTGACCACGTTCTACCTGTTTTAGTTTAGATCACCTTGTTTAAAACTGTTTGTAGAAATGAGAGTCTGTATGTTGAAAGAATGAAAAGAATAAGGCCGGTTGCTGAGCGCGAATTACGAAACATGATTTTATTATTATATTTGTCATAATTTAGAGAAATGTGTTTCTTGGATGTTACCTGTGTTTTGTGCTGCAGGTGATCTTCAGGTACGCTCTGGCTCTCTTCAAATACAAAGAGGACGACATCCTGAAGATCCACGACAGCGTCGAGATCTACCAGTACCTGCGCTTCTTCACCAAGACCATCTCTGATGGCAGGTAGGGACTCACCTGGTCCGGGATGAACTCTGATATCATCATAGAACACTGTGCTCCCAGAACACAGGCTTACTTGTGGTTCTTAGTCTCCAAAAGTAGACTGGGAGGCAGAGCCTTCAGTCATCAGGCTCCTCTATTGTGGAACCTTCTTCTAGACTGGGTCCTGGAGGCAAATTCCCTCTCCACGTTTATGATTCGGCTTAAAACCTTCCTTTTTGATCTTTGGTCTAGACCCGCTCTGTATGAAAACTGCCCTGAGAAAACCTCTGCTATGGTTTGACACTACATAATTAAAATTGACTTGAATTATTTGTGTCCGTGCTGACGCTACCGTGTTTCATCTTGTTCATGTCTTATTATCGTGACAGACGTTTTTATGTTTAATGTGTGTCCTCTGTGCTGTGAAGCTGCCACCTGGTGGTCACTAATGACCTGACGGTTGGAGACCTGAAGCTCAGACTAAAGCTGTGTCTCAGATCCAGACTACACACTAACTGTAATCGGGTTTAGAAATCAGTCGGTGCGCAACTAAAAATCTCATATTTTTGAATGAACTGTTGACGGACACTTTTCTCCCACAACGTCGTGTACAAAAAAAAAAAAAACAGGTGGTTGAAAATTCTCTCCTCCATTTCCTTTGTGCAGTGTCCATCAACAGCATCAACATAAATCCACCATGTTTAGTCTGAATTATGAATTATGTTTGTGTCAAGTAAACTTCAGTTACTGCTCCACTGTGATCACACTACAGACCAAATACCAGCTGGGAGTCAGATGTTAGTTAGTCTGCCATGTTGTAATGTCCCAGATCCAGACTACACTATGAGCATGATGTATTGTGTCACTTGCGGGTCGTAAACTGTTCATGTTTCAAACTGTCAGGTTAAATTTTTTTTTTTTTTGTAAATGGGAACCATCCGTATGGTGTCTGGAACTGGACAGACACTTAGAAATGTTTCTGCAAGACACATTTCATTGCACTCAGAAAAAAAGGAAACTAGATTATGTCAAGATCCGAAACGATTAGTCGATCAGCAGAAAATAATCTGGGAGTATTTTAATAATTTATTACTCATTTTACTAATTTTTCAAACAAAAATACTGGACGTGATGGTTCCAGTTGTGAGGATTTGCTGCTTTTCTGTGTCTGATGTGAAATTAACATCCTTGGATTTTAACTATTGGTTGGACAAAAACAGACAATTTACATGACATTGGGCTTCCAGAAATCTGAATTGGCTTTTTTCATTATTTTCTTTTTTTTTTTTCTGACATTTCATAGATTAAACAATTAATTGAGAAAATAATGGAAAAATGAATCGCCAGTGAAAATAATCAGTAGTTGTTGCAGGTTGGAATCGTTTCCCATCGTGTGGATAAATCTGTTAAATATTGTTGTTGTTTGTTCATGCAGGAGGCTGACCAGCATCGCCTTCAGCGACATGAACCCGTTCCCCGGTCGCCTGCTGAAGAACCGGCGCGCGCTTCACCTGGAGCGCCTGCAGGGGGAGCTGCGAGAGCTGGAGGAGCAGCAAAGGGAGTTCGTAACAGAGAGCGCCGAACATAAAGACAAAGAGCTCGACACTATGGTCAGCGAGGACGACGACGAACTCTGATCTCACAGTGGGGTTTATCTCCTGAAGCTGTTCGTCTGATGACAGTCGGTCCGATGCTCGCAGCTGATTTTTACCAAAATATCAGAGTTTTGGTTCGTTAGTAGCAGCTTGTTGCACCAACTGAGCCAATGTTGACTGTATAAGTGTAAAGTCAACACAGTTAGTTTGAAACTACACTCACCACTTTGGCCAGCTGCACCATCTGTACTCACACTGCACCAAAACGAGTCGACTGTAACCCAGCAACAGAGACATTACAGTGCAGTGTTTGGATGACATGGGAAGCAAAGACGCTGATAGCGACTGAAAAGACGAGAACTACAATAGACTTGAAGTTACAATAAATGATGCTATTGCATGTAAACTAGCAAACTGATAGATGTGTTGACAATGAAATATATTAGTGGTGAAATATATTAATAAAAATTTAAATCTATATCTGATGAAAAATATAAATGCTTCTGGTCAAAGTGGCCATTATCCACTGAAGTAAATAAACATGTTTATTATAATAAAACTCTGTTCCAACTCTGTTCTATATGTTTTAATTTACTCTGCGTATCTGTTTGAAAGCTGGTGTTTTTTACTTTTTATTCAACAATTCTGCCTGGAAGCCTTCGGACCGATATTCAGAATATATTAAAACATACAGTAAAGATCTGGAATGGAGTTTATAATATTATACATATTTATATTTAATTGAATCCTAATTAATCTATGGAGATGTATTTATATTTTTCATTTGATATTAATTCAGTTTTTTAAATTATTTCATCACTTATTTATTTCATTGTCTATTTCATTAATATAATTACGACCATCTATTCTTCAATAGTATCGTACAGCAATATGATCATAAATAATATCAATAAAAGTCTGTGGAAAACTTTCATCTTGGTTAAAAGTTGTTGCTGAAGTTAACACTGTCAACAGTTAAAAGTTTCTGTTACAAACAAGCAGGTGGTGACATTGATAATTCCCATCTCCAGTGAACGCAGCGTAAATCACCTGATAAATAAATCAACCGTTAAGTGTACTCAGTACAACATTATTACAGGACTACTCAGTAGTCATTACTACATTATTACCTGAGTACTCAGTAGTCATTACTACTATTATTACACAAGAACTCAGTAGTCATTACTACATTATTACATAAGTACTCAGTAGTCATTACTGCATTATTACCTGAGTACTCAGTGGTCATTACTACATTATTACACGAGTACTCAGTAGTCATTACTACATTATTACAGTAGTACTCAGTACTCATTACTACGTTATTACAGTAGTACTCAGTACTCATTAATACATTATTACCTGAGTACTCAGTAGTCATTACTACATTATTACCTGAGTACTCAGTAGTCATTACTACTATTATTACCTGAGTACTCAGTAGTCATTACTACATTATTACACGAGTACTCAGTAGTCATTACTACATTATTACAGTAGTACTCAGTACTCATTACTACGTTATTACAGTAGTACTCAGTACTCATTAATACATTATTACCTGAGTACTCAGTAGTCATTACTACATTATTACCTGAGTACTCAGTAGTCATTACTACTATTATTACACGAGTACTCAGTAGTCATTACTACATTATTACAAGAGTACTCAGTAGTCATTACTACATTATTACAAGAGTACTCAGTAGTCATTACTACATTATTACCTGAGTACTCAGTAGTCATTACTACTATTATTACACGAGTACTCAGTAGTCATTACTGCATTATTACAGTAGTACTCAGTAGTCACTACTACATTATTAGAGTAGTACTCAGTAGTGACTACTACATTATTACAGTAGTACTCAGTACTCATGGGTTGGACCACACCCATCTTTGAACTGTGCCTTCATGTTGATCTCAACTACAGACCTGTGCAGTTTCTGACTGTGTCTTTCACAGTTGTGATGCTATTGCGGTGAAAACATCTATTTATAGACAGACAGAGACAGACATGTACACCAGTTGTGTGCAGTAACTTTTCCAAAACGAGCAGAGCTGAGGAACCAGCTTTGTGTTCTGCTCCAGGGCTGAAGTTGGCTGAGTTGGGAGCTGTTCAAAGTTTTTAAACTAAGTTGGAACTTACACACAGCTGGTGAAACACTGGGCAGGTCTGAACCTGCTAAAAATGTAGTTAAAAACTGCATAAATTCAGCACACTGTGTCTGAGATGATTGTGTTCACTTCTTTTTATTACATTTTGTACCTGAAGACACTGAACTGTGACATTCTGTCTGCATGAAACCGTCAGCTAAACACCTGATGATAAACTGAAAGATTTACACTGTTTAAATGTTACACTCCTTTTTTTTTACAGAACTATTGTCATATTTTTCATTTCTGTCTGCTTGTATGAGGACGTTTTTCAGCCTATTAAGGTTAAAGTTTTATTTGACCTGCTGGATTAAAATAGTTTTGTTGGCATATTGTGTTCAACAGGAAGCAGTACTCCTATTAAACATTGCTCAGACAGGAGTTAATTTTCTTACGTAATCAGTGCAACTTGGATTTGTTGTTTAATCAGCACCAACAACGAATGGCACCACTTTCGAATTACCTAATTAACGGATTTATTAATGGCTAATAAATTATTTACTAAGGTTGTGGAAAATCCTCGGTCAGCAGACACTTTGTCCTTTTCATCTCTTTAATTCTTGAGGGAGACGTCTGCAAGCGTCTGATTTTCCACAACTTTGATTTATTAGCCATTAATAAATCCATTAATTACAGCTTATAAAGCTTTTATTAATGGAGCCTCATCAGAAAGTGGTGCCCAGTTCATGTGTGGATTTTAACGTAATTGTAAGTTAGCTAGCACCGTACCCACCAAACAGCTGTGTTTATATTCAGGTCTCAGACTAAAACTGAGCACATGGTTCAGTTTAGTAGTTTGTTAGTTTCTATTTCCTGCTCATGCCATTTGGTCAGTCCCATATGAAATTACTGGCCACTAACCATAATCGAACATTAACAAAAATTCTTCTTGTAATTCAACTTCAAGAACAGAAATGTTGCTGACCTGATTTTTGTTCAAATAAGTCTTTCTTCCTCATAGACTTTCTCCAATTAACAGGCTAATTTAAATGTTTGGCAGTTGAATAGCCAACCCAGTCTTTGTGCATCTTCTATATTTAAAAAAATCACTTTTATTTCATTTTATGAATTTGCTCGCTCAGTTTAGTAATCCATTTGCACTGATTTCCAAATCAATATTTTTGTTTCCACCACATTACCTCCAGGCTCTCTGTACAGTCATAAAGATGTGGTTGGGTCTTCGCCTCAGTTCGCACTGAACAGAGAGAAGTCGTGTCTGTTAGCTTTATTTTATACGCAGTCTTGTCATGTCTTAAACTCACTTTCGTTTAGTCTGGAAACCACCATTAGCTCCATGCTAACTGTCTCACTTTGATTTTTATTACACCCCACTTGACTTTCTAATGGTGATAAAAAGTTTGATATAACCTTCGACTAGTTAACGTTGTTATTTCATTAACAGGAGATGCTAGCCGCAGCTATCTAAAAATTACCAAGTGAGAGAAAAGCACTAATGCTAACATAAGCTAACATGAGCTCCTTAACTTTGGCTAGCTGAAGTGTTGGTAAAGCTTTTTGCCTCATAAGATGCCGACTAATGGTCATGAGTAACTTAACTCTGCTGTCTTTCATCAACCACAGCGAGTCCATTTTCACTCTAAAAGTTCGCCAGTGTTGTGAATTGTTATTTTCTCACAGCAATTTTCTTACACCTTTTTCTACGAGTGCACTACTACTTAATTTTGTATTCTTGTTCAAATTTGTCTTTTTCTGTTGTTCTTGTGGTTTGGACATTAATATTTTGTAGTTTAAATTGCATTTAAACTACTTATTGCATTTGATTTTCTTGATTTAATGTTCACATCGTTTTCAAACTGCTGGCCATGATGCACTTGTTAATTTAGCTTGCTAGCTAGCCAAAATATATAGCTGTTGCTTGATGATAAAGTGTTTTAAACAACAATGACGGGAAATTTATTTTCACTGTAACACTAACGCTAACACAAACAATAATGGGAAGCAAATCATTTTGCATCCAAAACAGTGCCTGAGGAGAAAAAAGGTTTAGAAAACAAACAGTTCTGACGGATTTTAATCCAAGTAGCAGGGATCGGACACGCAACCCGCCCAGTTAGCGGCAGCTAGCATCCTGTTCAGTGGAGCAGTTAATGTCATGAATTTGGATTTCAGATCAAGTAAAACTATCAGTGTGCCAGATTTTCTGTTTTTCCTTTGTTTTCCATCACTGTAACTGACTCTCTTTGGGTTTTTGACAGGTTGGTCAGACAAGACGTTTGAAGACGTCACCTTGGACTCTGGGAAACTGAGATGGACATCTTCTATTTTCAGACAACATAAAGGCAATTTGATTAAATATATAAATAATCAAAAGGTTAATCAATAATGTAAATAATCATTAGTTGCTGCCCTGATTTTGTTACGAAAAAAAAGGTTTCAGGTTAAAATGGAATAATTTGGTAGAAAAATGTCATTATAGCTTGACAAACATTTTGTAATAATGTGAGTAAGGTCTCGATAAAACATATTTTGTAGCTGTAATGTAAAACTGAGCAATTTTTTTTTCATGCTGGCAAAAATACAGTTCCATTTGAAGGTGTTCAGAAAGCAAATGATAACAAGCAGAGATTTAAATTTTCCATTTTATTATTTTTCTTAAAAAACAAATATACATAAGAAATGATAAATATAAAAAAAAAATCAACCCATAACAAAAGAAAAAGTTTTTCAGTGTTACAAACAACTTCTTACTGCAGAGAAAACCTAAACACTAGTGTTACACCTGACAGTTAAACTCGTGTTCGCCTAAAATCTTAACGTGTTCTTTTTGCTATGTCGCCGTCCCTTGTGTGAAGAAAAAATTTAAGAATCACCTTTATCAGGAAACTCAGAGTTTTTAGTCCCATGAATCTAACAGCAGATTATTCACACCGTAGGAAGATGACGTGTTGTGATACAGAGCAGAAAAACATGGACATGCACCTGGTTCTGATTCAGCTTTTCTACAACGTCGGCCCTTCATCCAATCAGGGCTGAATGAAGCTGGACAACAGTCCTCAGGTTGTAGGTGTCTCATTTAAAACACAGTAACCATGACAACCAAAAACTGAAATTAGAAACGTGACAAGTGAATGCAGAATTAATTACGCTCCAATCGATTGATATTTGTTCGGATTTAAAATTGACAGATCAGAAAATAAGTGAAGCAGATAAAGAAACATCACTCACTGGGCTGTCATTTTTTCAGAAGATTATGTTTGACCGAAAGAGAACTAACTAAAAGTTTGTTGAATAAATTCAAAACAACCCCACAGCTTAATGCTGTAAAACTGATGTAGTTTAGTTATTCGAGATGCCTTCGCTGCCTCACTGAGCGACAAACAGGTGGCTTCAGATTTGCTGTGGGGTTAGCATTAATATAAATTGTATAAAAATGATTGTTACAGCAAATAGCCTTTACAAAACATCAAAACTTAATGGAAAAAAGGATTTCTATTGAATCAATCAGCAAATCCACTCAGGGTGAAGGAAAGAGTGAATCTTTCATTTAAGGTTCAACTTTGGTGAATTTTGGCACAGGACACACTTTGACCTTATTTGTTGACATCATTTGTTTGAATTAATTCGAACACGTGAAGTAATAAACTACACGGTGTTGTAGAATTGTCGTTTTATATGCTTGCGACCTGTTAGCACTTTGCAAGTACTAACAAGTAACTCTTTGTTGTGGTTCTAGCATTTACACGAGGGAGTGAATCTTGTGAATTGATACTGTTGATGATTTCTTGACATCATTTGTTTGAATTCGTCTGGACACACAAATTAACAGCCTAGACAGGTGTCACACTTTGACCATACTCATTGATTGGAGCGTCCTTAACCCACAGCTCACCTGTCGACCCTACAGTTTGAGCAGGCGTTGCTTCTCCTCTGCGTGCTGATTGGTTGGATTTAGTAAATTAAGCAGATTATTGCTCAGCAGGTGACAGAGGAGCTGAAAACTTTCATTCCAACAATCAGAGAATAATTGATCACAGGTTTGATCATTAAAATCAGCAGCTGAAGTCAAATCACCTTGCTGGAGTTTTGCTGGTTCATATTTCTTATAAATTATAAATCATATTTTCTCATCATCTGTGTGTTGTAAAAATCTGTGAACTCAACCATGATGGAAAAATACATTTAATTAAGTTCACTTCAATGAACCTGAACGTCAGGCACTGAAATTAAAGTCGTGAAGCCAAAAGTTTGAGTACGTCTGTTGATAAAACAACAGAAAACAGAGCCGTTACTTTTGACACCACCAGATATGATAGAAAATTATTTTTTCTGGTGTGTACTAAAATTTTTTTAATTCTAATTTTATTTTTTATTTCTGCCGTATTAGACAACTTGGTATATTAGGCCTTTAGTGGAAAAACAGGGTGAAAACTTTCTGGTTTAATCCCCCCAGAAATTTGATTATTGAAGAGCTGTTCGACACTGACGTAATTTACACGTCGGAGAGTAGATAAAAGTTAACAGTGCTGAGGTTTTTACAGTGAAACTATCTGTTCTGTAAAGTTTGTTGGTAAGACTTTATTTTACAGTTCCATAATACAGTCCAAGTTATTTCCAAATAATCTCCTAAGAAATTCCCTGGAGTAAGTAAAAAAGACTGATCAGTTGATACAATAACAGTCATTTTTAAATGCTAAGCTAGCACAACCTTGAGACTTTTCTTCAGAGGACAGCAGCCGAGCCGAACACGTGAAATGTGAAATGTTTCTACAAACATAATCAGCATAAAGTTTCCAGTAATAAATGAATGAGTAATAAATATTCACTGAGGTTTAAATTGCTTTAATAGAAATTCACCTGGAAGTCAACAATAAACTCGACACAACTTTACTGAACTCAAATAACCATCTCAGAACTTTGTCTCTTCACGGTTCTTTCTAGGAAACTTTCAAGAAATTATTAGGCAACTAATAATTTAATGGAACTGTAAAATAAAGTGTGAGCTTCTCTTAAATGGATGTGTTTAACAGTCAAAACCTGAAGTATATCCACATCTAAAATCCAAATCAGTTTCTTTAAATCCAGTCGGTCCCCAGAGAGAGAACAAATTACAACATCGACAGTATGAATAACTAAAGCTGCCGGTGAAAAAATTCATTGGTAAAATGGGAGAAAGTTTTGTCAGAAATCCTCTGCTCTGTAAATAATGTGAACCAGGTGAACAGGAGACAGTTGCAGCAGCGGTTGGTAACCTTATCTTCATTTGGACGTCAGTCGTTACTAAGTGGAGTTTAATTATCACTAAGCTAAAACCGGTTGCACCACACAAATTAGTTCTTACATAGGGATTACTAGTAGTGACGGTGAGATGAAGCTTCATGAAGCACTGCACCATTTCAGCGAAGTCGTTCGAGAGAAGGTTAATTTCTTGATGCTTCATGTTAACAGTACGACATCTACTTGCCAGAAAGTAAAATATGAACAAATACTGAACTGAAATGTGAAAACCGAGTAGTCACCGTGCAATGCAAGCAAAGAACACGTGTAACGGAAAATGATTTGGGAAAATCAATGTATTCATTTCTATTAGGAAATAATAATTTTTCCACTGTGTCCGGACCAAGAGGATTCATTTCTTTGAGAACCATCTTTCACCGGGGACAGATGAGGCTGGGGCCTAAAACTCGCTGGTAAACTCATCTCTGTCTCTCCCAGTATCGCATTGGGTCCCTCAGCCGTCCAGTTACTGGGAGAAACAAGATCAAACTGGTGGATCACGGTGAGACCATCAGTGTTACAGAGCACAAACTATGAAAACCCAGAACTCTTATATAAACAGTCAGTTGTAGCTCCACAGCTCCAACCGCCGCCAAAAGCTGTCACTTGGCACGGACAGGAAGTGAGGCTTCACACGTCACCGGCTACTTCATGCGTCTAAAATCATCAGCGCTATACTCGACACACACTTTGAAGCCTCGACCTATCACATAAATTCACTAGTTACTAGATATTTACACACAGTAAGTGCAGGTGGAACTATTGTGTAGCTAACTGAGCTAACTGACGGAGTCGATGTTAGCTTACTAATATCTGACCCATTTAGAGTGAAGAGTAAATGAGGTAACACGTTTCTTGATCAAAATGCTAACAATGTAAACTAGGATGATTTACAAACATTTCACAAAAACAACACTCTTTTCCTCTAATTACAAGACATGGTAATAACGTTAGCTAGAGTAAACAGCATTGGTTACGTTAGCTTCATCAGATATTTCCCACTCATTCCAAACTGTATCCGACTTGTAACTCTCGAACAGATCTCTCCGTGTATGCAGATATGAATAATACAAAGTCCTAACGTACATTTACATATGAGGTGCAGTTAACTTTAATAATCTTTCCCTCCGTAAAAGTTGCAGTTATGTTGTAGCTCGGGATGCTACAGTGACTTCGTGTTCACTACACGGCTGATTGCTTTTGATTGGATGGCTCCAAAGATGTTTCTTACTTGCTAAAACATTTAATGCATTTCATTGGTGCAACCTGATTTAGCCAATAAGTAGTTTAAAACTAACGCATAGTTACTAAGAACTTAGAAAGGAAATTTACTAAGTTCAAACATAATGAAGGATTAATAAACAGCTGCTGCAACACAGTCCTGGAGTCTAACGAACATATGACTTTATACTTTATAGACCTAAAACAATCAGTTGATTAACTGATTTGTCAATGGACAAACATTTTATTTTGATGTTTTATTAACTGTTTAAGTCATTTCAGCAACTGTTGATTTTTTTCTCTTGATTTACTTCCTAACAATTTCCAAGAAGTTTCCTGGAAAAAGAACCGTGTCATTTAGTAATTATTAGGGAAAATAATGACAGCGAATAACTGGTACACTTCCAACTAATTCCAATTAATTGTTGTGTAACCCAAAAAGCCTTTAGCTAGAGCACGACAGGTAGGAATAATTTTGCCCTCTCTGTTTTCTGTCGCAGTAAACTGAACCTCTCTGAGTTTTGGACCGTTGGTTGGACAGAACGACATCTGAAGACGTCGCCTCGGTCTCTGAGAAACCGAGATGGACAATTTTTTTTTAAACCAATAATCAGTTTCGTCATATTTATCCGATGTTGGAAAGAAACTCTTCAGTTCCTGCAGTCAGCAGGTTAAATCTGCCTGGCGACCAGGGTCACATGATCCAAAATAAATGTTTATAAATGAGTCTGAGAAGCAGATTTAATGATTTGTTTCTGTTTTTTTTTTTTCTTTTTCGGGACGTTTGAACATGAATAATTGTGTGTGTGTGTATGTGTGTTAATATCTGAGCTACAAACACTTAATCTAAAATACTTTACAGCTACTTTAAACACGTCAGTGTTGAATGAACTCCATCTTTAGTGCAATTAGTTAACATGCTCGGAGCATCGAGTCCTGTGACCACTGACTCACTGTATCAATAAGTTTATAACATACATGCTCTTTATATGTCAAAGCTAAATCTCGTTGTGAGGTCCGGAGTTTCTGCACACAAGTAAACTACGTGAAGAGTTGTTCTCCACAATAATGTGATTTATGTGAATTTGTGTCTGCTTCTCTGGGGGTTTGATCATTTTAAACAGCTCTCAGGTCAGCTGCAGGGTAAGATTTCTGGAGGAGAAGCTGTTCAGTCTGTATTCGTGCTGCTGAAACTCTCGGACTAGTTTATCTTTTGAAGGGAAAAAGGTGTTTGGCTGACAGAAGGTCTATGATGGGAACAGTCACAGCCTGAAACCGTCACACACACATCACTGCTGCCGGGCTGAGCAAATCAGCTGCACCCGTTACATCTCAGGAAAGTAAAATGAAGTTTAAAACTGCACAGAACAGTGTTCAGAATCGGAGCGGCAAGGCTTTCTTCAGATCGAAACAGAAACACATCATTGAATATTATAAGAACAAACTGACTCCATCACAGCTCTTTAAACCATCAGACTGAGGCTGCATCCAAACATCCAGACCTCTGGACTCAAATTTAAACCGAATTTCCAGAAAACGCTTCAAAGTAAAACGTGAGTCAAGTCTTGTTTCCCTCCGCTGCTGCTTTGTGAACATAAGCTGATAAACAGCTGGTGGAGCTGATTCTCCAGTCGCTGCCGTTAAACCACCACAGAAGAAGAGGACGCGGTGAGACGAGGTCATTAAAAGAGCTGCAGTCAAAGCTCAGACGATAGAAAACCACGTGGAGAAGATGATGGAAATCTGACGTTTCTGTTGGTTTCATGAGTTAATGTGAGGAAGGTTCCAGTCCTGTCATCGCACACTGCATGCACAAAGTGAAAATACGAAGAATAACAGGTGGCTGGAAACACACTCAGTGGCAGTTGGTGCATGTTATGTGCAGGCCTGCTGCGTAAGAGAGGACAGTTACTCGGTAGATGGACAAAAACTTCGTAGACTATAATAAACGAGTCCAAATTATTCAGCCTGCGAAAATCCCGCATGCAAAATATCAAACCTCACTACATAATTAACAACTAACACATCAAAAATAAAAACTGCAAGTGTCTTCAACAATAGATATGGTACATTATTCTTTTGAATATTATTTCTTTCTTGCATATCACTACTATGAACTCACAATGAACTACGGTCAATCTTCCAAGCGAAGTCTGGTAACGTCCGCACCCCAAACAGAAAGACACAAGTCCACAGAAAGTCCATGAGGCTCCTTGTGGACTTGATGAGGTACCAGTCTGCAGGTGCAGTAAAGTCTGGACATTTCAAACTGCTGCAGGCTTTAGTGCAACTGCACCATATTTATTTTTGAAGACTTGAAGATTTATTTTTGTTTTGATGTATAGAGAGTTGAAGGCAGGACGTTACCGCAGTGCTAGCCTCTGTAACTCAGCACAATCGTTCTGCTTTTCTTTCATTGGTCTTCATTAAAAAAATAAAGCACGTTCCTGGGGTTCACTTCCCATATTCTGAGACAAATCAGCTCCACCACAGGAGGCGCTATAAGAAACCGAAATCTTTGTGATTTTATCAAAGATAAAGGATTACTTTTTGAGCACGGAAGAAACTACAGCTCTAATGAAATAGAACTACAATCCCTACAGTGCGGCTACTTGCATCAGCATAACTTGTTTCATCCATATCCATAAAACTCACCAACATCTCTTCGCTCCTCCGTCGGAGCTAACTGACTCGCTCATGGACGTCACGTTTAGCCCGCAAACGTTTTGGGCTGATGGGAAACTGTGTTCGTTAAACATCACTAAACAAATTTGAATTCTCAACAAATAACGGTAAAGCTACCGTCCTCATCTAAACACAGGAAGCAAGCCTCAAGACATACTACTGAGAAAGGCTGTGTTCAAACGCTGAGTTTTTAGTTACTGGTATGAGGAGGCTTTGAACAAAGTTTACGGCTTTACGTCCGGATTTACAGGTGTAACGATGCGTACGCGTATTACTGGGGAAAGGACATTTGCTCAGCGCGGTGAACCAAATAATTCCCAATAACTGAATTAACAATGCAGTTTCGTTGAGTCTATGTCTAGGACAAGTCTAGAGGGTGAACATTTGGATTCAGCGTGACACACAGCTCAACCTGCAGGGCAACAAGACAACAAGGCAACAGGTTGGAAAACCAGGACGAGCAACAGACCACGAGTTGCCTCAGCAGCACCGTTGCCTTCATTACGTCAAATCTACCGAATAAGATTTAGTCGCCAAGATTTGATTTCTGCTCGTTGATGATGTGTTGCCTGTCACTGGAAGCGTTGCCCAGACATGTGTGACAGAACAACTCAAAAGGTTCTCTTACTGGCTTTTCTCTGAGCTTTCAATGGCATCTCCCAGTCCTGTGAAATGCAGAAGCCGAGGACTGTAAGTGGAAACTGATTTGAGACAATTTGGTCACACAAACTAATCCCAAAATTGAGACAGCCTTTCCCGCTCAGGTTGCCCAATCAGTTGTCTTGTTGGACAGTTGGACAATGAGAGAGGTTGAACGTTAAACCTCAGGCAGTCGAGTTGTTGGCGTGTTCGACAGCAAAATGTAAACCTGGAACGTGTTGAACAATCAGAAGCAGGAAGACTTGTTGTTGTTGATGGGGTCACATGATGCCGTTTGTTTTATTGCTGACTGTCTGAACTCAGCTGTCACCTCCACAGGAAGCTCCGCCCACACACATACCACCTTCTTCTTCTCTGGATTTTCTCCTTGTGGTGGAGGTTTTCGGCCATGAAGAGGAGATCGAGCTCCAGGACAGGAAGTTTGATCCAGGTGACGGTTCGTGGAGACGAAAACAATCGGACTGTCCGACCGTCATCTTCGTCACAGATCAGCTGACAGGACGCGGACACCCCTCACAACGAAACATTATGACCCCCCCCAATCATGTCCTCCATCATCACTGTGACTCTGCTGCCCCCGTGTGGACGGGAGGTCAGCGACCTCTGATGGAAACTGAGGTGGAGTCTGCCACAGGCGTCACACTGCGAGCAACACGTCAACGCAACATCGGGTCTGATAAAGCTGAGCAACTTTCAGCAGGTTTTCATCAGCTGCATGCAACCAATCAGATTTCTGATTTCTAGATTTTTCAGATTTTGTTTCTGTGGCAACGGATCTGCTGATGTTTAACTTGCTGATGGTACATGTGATTGAGATCTGACAATGAACTGTAAAAAAACATTTCCGTGAGGTTTCACCAGATTTTATGAGGCTGTTTTATACAGTTAATGAATTCTGTAGTACGAACTCAAGTACTGTTACTAAGTACAATTTTCAGGTCCTTGTACTTTACTTGAGTATTTTCATTTTCTGCTATAATTACTAATATTTATAATATTGTATTTTTTACTGCTCTACATTGATCTGACAGGTACTTTACAGATTCAGATTACAAAATATAATCCACAAATAAATGATGGTGTATTATTATACGTTAAACTGCCCAGCAGTGTATAAGTTATTCAAATGAGCTCCACATTGAAGTGATGAACACATGAAATCAATAATTATAATCCATTAATATAAACATAGATTATTCTGAAATGCTCCATTCTGCATAATGAGTACTTTGACTTTTTGTACTTTAAATATGTTCTGATGCTAATACTTTTGTACTTTTGCTGAAGTACAATTTTGAATGCAGGACTTTTACTTGTAATAGAGTACTTCTACACTGCGGCATTACTACGTTTACTTCAGTGAAGGCGTGGAGTACTTCTTCTACCACTGACTCCTCCTCCTTATCTCAACGCTGGAGATCCTGACTTTAAATGGAATGATTTCTTTATTTTATATTTTTATTTTACTATTTGTTTTGCTGGAGTCACATCTAGTGGATGTTTACTCGTAAATCGCTAATCCGTCAGGTGTATTGATCAAAGTGCTCGCAGCGTGTCCCGTCAGTCTCTCACATACAGATAAAACCAGATCGGCTGCAGCAGAATCTTCCTGACCTTAGACCTCTGTCCTCTGATCTCATCCAACAATCGGCTTCATGGCTCCTGTTCCACCTGTGCACAGACTCTGCCCCTCCGATGGCTTCGAAGTGCTCCCGATCCAACATGGAGTCCAGGTGGAGCGTGTGTCAGTGACCCAGGTCGTCTCCACAACAAAAAACATTCAGAAAAACAAAACGTGGCTTCACTGAAAAACTGTTAGGAACTGAAGTGTGAGCAATGAGTTCAGAGTGAGACCAGATGCTTCGGTTTTATAAAAACGACATCACTACGAAAAAATGCATCAGCCGGTTTAAAATCTGCAGCGCTTCAATATAAAGTGCTTCATTACATTGTTACGTTTTTACAGTTTCTTATTAAAATATCGTTTTCCCTGGAGTGAAACCATAGTAAACATGTTACACGTTGGTAAAAATAAACTTTTGGAATGTCTCTCTTTTTTTCAAGAAGTCCCATTGGCTGATTTTGGTCAAGCTGAACTCGTCCCCGGAGCCTGAAACAGAAAACGAGTCCACGTGGTTAAAAGTTTCACAGATCTCCACGATGATCACACACACAGGATGGATGATGACAGGTGGTTGTGAAGGTAATGCAGGTGAGAGCAGAGCATCATGGGTTGTCAGGTGTTTGAAACCAGTAGGCCGAGCATCAGTCAGACCAGTCAGCAGGACAAAAGCAGGGTTTTAGAAACACTGAGGTCACGAGTCCACCATCGCACAAGACACTAGGTTTTTCATATTTAAACTAATCACTTAACTGTTACGTGTACTTTATGGTCTCACTTCCCGTCACCATGGACAGATGATGAGACGACGGGCCCCTGAAATCAGACACGTAAAAGGCCCCCGACCCATAATACATAGGAGCAAGACCGCCTGACTGAAAGAGACACAAAAAACAACTTTGATGTAGACTTGAGTCTCTCTGTTGTTGTGAAACCACGAAGCTGAAGTCGAGCCTGATTCTCTCCTCATCCCCCTTTATCCCTTCTCAGAAAATTTAGACCAGACACCAAAAATCAAGTCTCAGCAGTTTTCTTTTTGTATTTTTCACATTTATTCTTCAGTTAACTTGAACTAAATTTCATTTCCCTACATCAGTAGATCCAAACGCAGGTCAGGAACCACTGGGCAACATGGAGGTCTAAAGGCTGTTTCTACACTTTCTCCACACTACCAGGAATCAAAGGTGGGGTAATAATAAATCCTTTATTTACTTATTTTTGTTATTTTGGCTGAAAAGGGGCCAAATTTAAAACAGAGTCCGTGTAAATATACTGGAATACTGGAATTATCCAAAACCAGTATATTTTAATTTCAGATTGTTAACTCTCCAGGACATGACCTCAGGTCTGGAAATGATTGAAAACGTCATCTGGAGAAGCTAGGACCCAGCAGACACTTTAATCAAAGTCATTTTTACACAACCTCCCCAAAGATGATTTTTTCCCCCCATCTTGTCAGCACAAGATAAATAACTTTGACTTCAGGAGCATTTTGAATTTGCTTCTGATGACTCACAGAGGAGGAGATCGTCAGGAGGTGGGTCTGTTGGTAACGCCATGGAAACCAGCGCGAAGACCACAGCGAGGCAGACTCACAAACAGCCTTGTTTTACCTCATGAAGGGAAGAACCCGAAATAGTCAACACTGCATCTCAGAGGCTTCAGAGTCCGGATCGCATGATCAATACTGTCCTGCATTTCTACCGATCAGCTTAGTCTGCTGGTAGATCGATAGGGCAGCAACAGGTCAGCAAACAGAGCGCCCTCTGCTGGACCGCCAGGTGAACTACATCAACTGTAGAGACTGTAGATGGTACATGTTAAATTCAAAACCAGACAATTACTGCTCCGACCCAAGTTTGAATTTTAAATAAGAAGCGACAGGAGCTGAACTCGGTCATCTGCTGTTTATGTTTAGACCAGAATCTGGATCCGAAACCTGACCTTGACTTTTTTATGTGCCGGGTCCTTCTTTTCCATAAAGCACCACAGTGAGAAAATAAGGCCAAACAAAAAAACAAACACAGCGGCAGAGTAAAAACACACCGAAAACGTAGAAAGATACAAAAGTAAAAAATAAATTACAAACAGAAAGTCAACGAAGAGTTTGGTCCCAGGTGGTCAGGAGTAAGTGATGATGATGATGATGATGATGATGATGATGATGATGGGTTAGCATGCATCAGTGTTCAACCAATCAGCATGCTCAGGACTGTGTGTGTTTGTTAGCATGCAACAGTTAGCATGTGCTCGTTAGTAGACGTCTGTTAGCACGCGGTGGACACGGCGGCTGATTTGGCAGTGTTGGCGGAGGGGGCAGGGTTTGGCGTGTGCATCAGGCTGACGAACAGGAAGAGGGTGGAGGTGGGCAGGTAGATGCAGAGGAAGAGGACGACGTCCTCGCTGAGACAGAGGACGAAGCCGCTCTGCTCCATCAGCACCCAGTCCACCAGCACCCCCACCAGCAGGTAGTACACCTGGAACTCCTGAAGCTCCTCCCACTCCCCTCCAGCCTCTTCCGTCCCTGCCCCAACCTCCTCTGATGAGCTCTTCTGCCTGGCCACGCCCCCTCCACCTCCGCTGTCACTCACCATGGGCTTCATCTCCGCCCCCTCAGACACCGCCTCCTTCACCCGGCTACGCCCACGCTCCACTGCCCGCTCCAAACGCCGGCTGCTCTCCACGAACTCCTGGGTGGGGGTAGGGGCAAGTCCAAATTGAACAGGTGGGACAAGGAAAGGAGACAGAGAGACAGGCGGAGTCAGGACTCAAATACCCACAATTCTCTGTGAAGCCACAGGTGCAGCATTAACAGGAATGTAGAATTAATTGGAATTAAATGTAAAAAAAAAAAAAATCGCATTCACGATTCTGGTGGTTTTAGAGTTTTTTAAAGGCTGCGTCTGGCTGATCCACAGTCAGTCAGTCTGCTCTGAAGGCTTTAACTCTGAGCGACCTGCCCGACCAACAACAACTGTAAAATCCGCATCTTCCATTAAATCCCTTCTGAAAACATGTTTGTATTGAATCAGAGTAACTTCCTTTATAACCTGAATCAGTCTGGATGCGTCTGAATTTGTGTATTTATGTGGTATTATCATTATTTATTCACATCATGATAAAATAATAATGAAACCATGAACAGCGATAACATCCTCAGCCCCCTGCTTCCTGTTACATCGTGTACCATCGTTTGAAACACACAATGATCCTTTGTCACTTCAGCTTCTACTCTGTCCATACTGTCATTAGAGTGAAACTGTTGTTAGAGTGGTCTGAACCTGTTTACACATGGTGTCACAGTTTACGGCAACGTCAGCTTATTTCAGCTCAGGGAGTCAGATGAGATTCAGACAAATTAAATGTGTGTTTAAAAACAGATGTTGGAACTTCAACCTTTTCCCTCTAACAACGCAACCCCTCTGCCGCCGGTGGACCTTGGTGGTAAAGACATGCCTCCGTACCACCAGGTTTCTGCAGGATGTTTGAAGCCTGAGCTTCATTCAGTATCAAATGTTCGGCCTGCCGCTGTCTCACCATCAGAGCTTTGTCCATGAAGAACTCCTTCCCCGGAGTGCCATCGTTGTACTTGGTGTCGATTGCAAAGCAGAGGAAGAGGACGTCCACCACGATCTCAAAGATGGACAGGAAGCAGTGAGCCACCAGGAAGGAGAAGAGACACACGATGATGAGGGGCAGCAGCCACTCGGCATAATCTCGCTGGTAGTTCAGGAGGAGGACGCCAGCGAACGCCGTCGACGTCACGATCAGGATCTGAGGACAGATTTAAACGGCTCAGCGGTCTGGAGGTTTCGGGACAGAGATGTCTTTACTCAGCAGAATGCGACGTGTAAAAAGAAAAATATTCATGTAAAGAATAAAAAGATGTTGATCACCGAGACAACTCAGCATCTACTGCTCAGATCAACATCCAGTGTCTTGATCTCATCCAATAATAATATTAATCTAGTGTTTGTACATGACATCCAGTAGATGTGTAGGTATAAGGAAAAACTAAGTCTCAGCCTAAAATGAAGGACCCTCCCCTCCTTCCAAAAGCACCTGTAGCTTCGAGAAGTTCATCCACTCCAGTTTTTGTCATGTAAAAACTTAAAAACTGAAGTTATGAAGTTTTAATGATGCAGAAGTTGTTGTACAGACCTGAGAGGACTCCTCTTAGCACCGAGTCAGACTTAGGACTAGAGGGGATCAGGTCTTTGCTGTCAGGACTCTGGCTCGACCTGTTTGAGGAGCTTGGACTCACCAAGTCATATTAAACACTTGTTAAAACTCCTTTTCATCAGTTAGCCTATGAATGGTTCTTGTCTGTGAGGCCTGACATGTAATTATATATTTTCTACGCTGCACATTTGAGACTTTTTTCTTTAAACTTTTTTCTTTACCTGTATCTCTGTTTTTATTATCTGTTCCTGTAAATTACTTTGAAAAATTGGTTTTGGAAACATGGGGCTGGGATATGCCACAGTCACATGTTCATCTGATGTCCATCTGATGGACAGTGTGGTAAACAGACTCTGACTCTGGTGCGCTGGAAACAGACCTTCCTTATGGCTTCACAATAAAAGCCTCAGTCTGACTCTCCCGTGGAGCAGGAAGTGATAGCTTTGAAAGATCAGTACCCGAACACAGCTCCAGCAAAGAGTCTGGACCCGTCAGAGACCGAATCAACACGTTTGATTATCACTGTTGTAGATCCGAATGGCTGCAAGATCTTTCCTCTATCGCCACCACCAGGTTTAACCCCACGACTGTTCAGAGTCTAAGACCAGATAAATCATCAGGATGTTTGTGACTGTGATGAACTCTGCAGCCTGTAAAGGACTTGACACTGTCAGTCTGGTTCTTTGCTGGATCTCAAGGACCAGAATCAGTTCGGACCTGGGAGAAAACCAGTTAAATCCACCTCACCTTCCCCAGGAAGAGCACAAAGTCTCCGATAGCATTGATTGTGGCGACGCGCAGAGCATTTTCCACCAGGATCACAAAGGCGTCGCGTGCAGACGTGCAGAAACTGGTGCTGTTGATGGCTGTGGCTGCATATGCATTCTGGGAAACAAAAACCCAGGTGAGACAGTTGAGAGCGTGATATTTAAAACAAGAGGAGTGGGTTGTTTCTTACCTGATTGAGATAGTTGAGGCACTTCTCCAAACACCACAGACAGCAGATACAAGTTTTCAGCAGACATCGAGCGCACACGTTCTCCTGAAACAGTCGGATCAATCGGAAGGAACATGAAACACGATGACGATGATCAGACCTGCAGCGTCAGTGTGTGAAGTTTTCCTCTCTGTGTATCAGCAGCTTGGTGTTAATAACGTTTATTTGTACCTTTCCTTTGAGCTGGTTGTGGATGTACATGAGGATGAGTCGGGGGATCTTGACCAGTGTGATGATGAAGGATCCTTTAGCGACGGTGCCCAGATGATACCGGACCAGCCTCAGGACTGAAGACAAGATCGGGGTCACCGGGAGTCGGTTCTTGTCCCTGAAACACAAAGTCCTCATTAATCTGGTTTGTTCCTCAGAGATCCTGATGAGTTGGAGGCCCAGTCTCTCTCACACAGAGCTGCTAGACTTTCTAAATAATGAGACATCACTTCCCATCAGCCCTGTGGTTTTCTTTCTCCCTCCTTCTCCTGTCCTCACAGAGGATAAACATGGTGACTGTGACTCCCAACACAAACTTAGTTTATTTCATCGCTTAAATCTGATAATTATTTAGTAGAGTGAATCCATTTTTTTAATGATTTTTCTGCAGGGGTTGGATTTACTTCTTTTACCTTCTAGAATCTACTAAACTAAACTCAACAAGCGTGTAACAGATATGAAAACATTAAAGCCTGTTCGATTTGTTATAGTGTACCGTGCTCCAGGACCATACTTTTTATCTGAGTCTTTATCAAGTTTAGTCCGTAGTACAGATAAAATAATTATAGTAGGTGATTTTAATTTTCATGTGGACGTTGATAATGAGCCTTAGAACTGCGTTTATCTCATTGTTAGACTCAGTTGGCTTCGCTCAGATTGTAAATAAACCTACTCACTGTTTTAACCCCACTCTGGACGTCGTTCTGACAAATAGCATCGAAACTGAACATTAAATAGTCTTTCCACAGAATCCTCTTTTGTCGGACCATTATTTAATAACTTTTGAATTCCTATTACTGAACTACACAACATTAGGCAAAAATGTCTTTACCAGATTTCTATCTGATAGTACTGTAGCTAAATTTAAGGCACTGATTCCATCAGCACTTAATTCACTGCCATGTTTCAATATAACAGAGGACTCCTATGCTAACTTTAGTCCCCTCCAAATTGACCATCTTGTTGATAGTGCTGCAGGCTCAATGAGAATGACACTTGACTCTACTGGCCCTCTAAGAAAGAAGATAATAAAACAAAGGAGGTTATCTCCATGGTTTAACTCTCAAACCCACATATTAAAGCAAACTACATCTACTGTCTCTTAGACCCCGTCCCAACTGGGCTGCTTAAGGAAGTTTTACCCTTAGTTAGCAACTCTTTACTAGATATAATCAATTAATATTAACTGACTATGTATGTTCTTAAAAAACCTACCTTTGATCCAGATGTTTTAGCCAACTATAAACACATATCTAACCTTCCCTTTCTCTCTAAGATCCTTGAGAAACTGTCGCCAACCAGTTGTGTGACTTTCTACATAATAATAGTTTATCTGAAGATTCAAAGCTGGTTTTAAGTCCTATTTATCAGAACAATAAATCTTCCATATACGCAAAAGATAGTCACGGAGTTCCACAAAGTTCTGTGCTTGGACCAGTTCTGTTCACCTTATATATGCTTCCTTTAGGCAATATTATGAGGAAACGCTCCATTCCAGATGATACCCAAGTGTACCTTTCAATGAAGCATGATGAAACCAATCAGTTGGCTAAACTTCAAGCTTGCCTTAAGGACGTAAAGACCGGGATGACCAGCAACTTTCTGCTGTTTAACTCAGACAAAACTGAAGTTATTGTTCTCGGCCCCCAACACCTCAGAAACACATCATCTAATGATGTAGTTTCTCTAGATGGCTTTGCCCCTGGCCTCCAGCACCCCCGTTAGGAATCTCAAAGTTCTCTTTGATCAGGATACGTCCTTTAACTCTCACATAAAACAAACTTCAAGGACTGCCTCTTTTCACCTACGTAGCATTGTAAAAATCAGGCAGAACGTGTCTCAAAAAGATGCTGAAAAACTAGTCCCTGCCTTTGTTACTTCTAGGCTGGATTATTGTGATTCCTCATATCAGGCTGTCCCACCAAGTCTCTAAATACTCTCTGGCTGATCCAGAACGCTGCAGCACGAGTACTGACAGGAACCAGGAAAAGGGATCACATTTCTCCTGTGTCAGCTGTTTTGCATTGGCTCCCTGTAAAATCCAGAATACAATTTTAAATCCTCCTCCTCACCTACAAAGCCCTTAATGGTCACGTAGTGGTAAAATGTGGTTTATCAGTCTGGTTCGGTGTTCGGCTTAATATCAAACCGGCCCATGTCTACACAGGTGTGTAACTGTAACACACCTGTGGTGTGGAGGACTCACCTGGTGAAGTAGTATGTGACCACAGCTCCAGCCACAGTCATCTGCTGACAGGCCAGGATGAACTCACTGATCCAGACCAGACCCACAGCGTGGTACCAGGTCAGGTACTGAAGAGGACCCGTGAGTCTGAACTCTGTCAGCCCCGTCTCCTCATTCTGGACTGGGTTTCCTGCAGAGCCACAGCAGACCGGGACCACATAGACCAGGACCCAGAGGGGACAAAGAGACAAAGCAGAATATCAGGTGGAGAGAGAAAAACTGATACCAAGTCTATAAATGAGAGCAGGTCATGCTGTTCACCAGCAGAGGGCCGAATGCTTCCCCTGCACAGTCTGAATGCTGTCTGCAGGGTTTTCAGATTCTTAGACTGAAGATGAACCGTTTTCTTTGACTCAGGATCTGCCTTCACTGGTTTTACGGTCTGTTACGGTCTCAAACATCAACATCACAGCATTTAAGATTTATCATCAAACGAAACTTTCCTCTTTGTTTTTCTGATTTTTCTCTGATCCTTATTTCCTGTCTTATACTCAACTGTTTTACCTATTCGAGTCTAAGAATGTTTTAAATGAAAAAAAATCAGAGAACCAGTGTTTTTCCAGTAAACCAGTACAACGACAATTCCTGCAGAAATGATCCAAATGTGTTGTAATATTCGTAATATTTGTGACATCTGAGGGTTCAGACTGACCAGTGGTTCCCAGGAAGAGCAGGACCAGTATCCAGTAGATCCAGAAGAGCAGGAGAGCGAGGAAGGTGACGAAGGGCTGCAGGGTGAGGAGGGGGAGGTGGATGAAGACTTTTCCCGCCACATGGAACAGAGCGATGGTCAGAGCCACTCGTTTCCTCATGAACAGCATCAGCAGCAGCAGGATGATCTGAAACAGAGAGAAAAACTGAGAGTGAGGGCAGCGCAGCAGATCAGTGAGGGGATTCAAACATCAGACTGAGCTGAAACCACCACCGAGCAAAGATGTAGGAGGTGAACCAAGGTTTTCAGCACAGGTTGTTAAAGGATCCTTCTGTAAAACATCAGTCTCATCTTTGCGCTTTTGTCCAAAACTTTCAACAGGATTTTAGAAAAACTGAGGTAAAGATTTAGAGAAGTGAAGTGTGAGGATTATTATTATTTATCTTCTAAGGTTCATGTTTCTCACCTTCAGTGTTGGTGACTGACGTTTTAAACTAAACTCGCTAACTCGTCTGTTGATGATTTAACTCCCGTTTCAATCGTTAAAACAAGGATCAACAAATGTGTCCGAAAATATCTGCTCCTCTGATAAAAGTCAACACCAAAGGAGCTGTGGACATTTAAAACTGAAGGAGAGAAGTCAACTACGACTCCCAGGGTGCAATCACAAAGCAGCCGGAAGCTTGAGAGTGAACTGTTGAGAAAGCTGATTGTACAATCTGCAACTGAGACAAGTTCACTGTTAAATTCTGGGTCAACTGCGGGTGAATTCAGTAACCATGGTGACGCGTTTTGTGCTATGAATCACTGCTGGACTGTGGTCACCTGCTGACGTGAGGTTTCCTCAGGTGTCCTGTGAGGTGATGACTATCGTACCACTGCCCACACGCCTGTATCATCACAGACCTTTACCATGTAGTTATGAGGTTTCCTGCCAACACTCTCATGTGTATAATGTGAATAGCGCTGGAGAGCTCACACATCCCTGGGGGGTGTGGGCCTGTGCTACTAGGTGTGGGGTCCGAGATGGCACTGATTTACATTTACATACTGCACCCATCAGCTAGAAAAGAAGCACAATTAATTAAAACATATCAACACTCATCTGCCTCAGTCTCTCATCAATAAACAATCCTGGATTTTGTTGTGTCTGTAGTAGAAAAAAACAATGAGTCAAAGTGTAAATACTTCAATTCAATTTCAGTTTTTTCCTTTTTATTACATTTGAAAAAATGTTTAAAATTCGGTTTTGGCTTTCGTCATTATGGGGTACTGAGTTTAGTTTAAATGGTCTTAGCATCAGGCTGCATTATAACAAAATGTGAAAAAACAGTGAAGGGGTCTGAATGCTTGCAGTGTATATTTATTGTATTTTCTTACACTATATTGTGTTATATTGTATTATTGCATTATATATTACATTTCCATATTAAACAAATACTAAGCATCTTTACTAGATCATATTATATATTATTTTGGTGTGTGCTGTTATAGTCTATGCTATCATATTACTTTAACATGAACTATACTTTGCTGCTGCTGAACAGACCACTTTTTCACTTTGTTTAAAAACAGTGCTGCACTGTCAGTTTAATGTGAAACACTGGTGGTGGGTATTCTGTTTATTACTTGCCTTCTAACTTTGACTTTAATTTCTCTCGTATAGTTTCTCTATGTATTTCTACTGTTAGTTTGATTTAATATACTTGTAATAATTTATTTCTTTCATTTTCCACCTGAATCAGCCTGTGTGTGTCCTCTTCCTCTGCACCCATCTCCTGTGGAGTACCACAAGGATCCATATTAGGCCCCATGATATTTTCCCTGAATCTGCCTCCTTCTAGGTCTATATTAAGAAAGCATAACATCTCCTATCACTGTTATGCATACGACGCCCAGCTGAACCGCCCAGTGAAATTTAGTAATCCATTCAGTGTTGACTCTTTTAAATTGGGCCGAGGATGTAAAATCCTAGGTGACAAAAAGCTTCCTTCAGCTAAACCAGACTAAAACTGAGTAATCTTCAGCCCTGCAGACAATCCCGCATCCAAAATCTTGGGCCTCTCTCATTGAACATAAAGTCCTACTTAAGAAACCTCTGTGCTCTCTTCGATTCTGGTTTAAAATTTGATAAACAAATCAATTCAGTTATCAGCACTGGCTTCTTCCATCTTAGATCACTTGCAAAATTAAAATCATTCCTGTCTGTTGAAGATTTGAAGACCATAGTTCAGGTCTGTGTTTCCTCTCGCATCAACTGCTGCAGTTCTCTCCCCACAGGAATCAGTCAGTCAGCCCTGTCTCACCTGCAGCTGGTTCAAAATGCAGCAGCCAGACTCCTCACTCATATCTCCCCTGTACTGGTGTGCTGGCCTCTCTTCAATGGCTACCACAATTTGTTTTTTTTAAAGCACTGCATGGACTGACAGCCGGTTACATGTCTGAACTCCTCATCAGACCCCTCACATCTGCTGACCAATCACAGCTCTTTATTCAACGCACCCAGTTGAAAAGCCAAGGGGATCGAGCATTTTCAGTTGTTGGCCCTAAATTAAAATAAAGGGATGTCTGTAAAGACCGTCTAAAGACGCTCATCATGAAGACATGACTGACCACACTGTTTTTTATTTGTTTGTTTATATTTCTTCTCTGTGTAATGCTGTTGTGTTTATGATTCTATCCAGATATTCTTTGCTTTTATTAATTTACTTATATCCTCTTATTTATGTCTATAATTCCATCTCTTTGTGAGGTTCTTTGGTCAACGTCTGCTGTTTTTAAATGTGCTCTATAAATTAACTGACTCAGCTCGTCTTCATCGTGCAGTTTTCAGCCCTGCAGCTTCCCTTCTTCTCCGAGATCATTTACATTTTTTCTTTTTAGGAAAAATGCTCTATTGACGATCCCCCCGCCCCCAAACACACACACACACACACTCTAAAGTAACTAACAGTAGCAGTTTTACATACGGTGAAGACGGTGGCGGCGACAGCGTAGACAAGCAGCGCCTGTCCATTGTCTCTGCTGATCTCCACCTCCTCCTTCACCACTTTAGAGGAGGTGTCGTTTCCGTACAGCCGGTGGTCGATATAGAGCCACCAGAGGACGCTGGTCCCCGCTGACACAACAAACACAGAGCTGAGGTTTAATACTGAACAACACCATTTTAGAAAGATCAATGTAAAAATGCATTTTGGTTGACAGGAAGTGACCTCACCGAGGGATCCGAGGACGACCAGCGAGGTGAGGATCCAGACAAGGACGGCGGAGATGTACCGAATGATCACCATGAGGATCATCGAGAGGACTGAAAGAGAGAGGTCAGAGGCCAGGGTCAGAAAAATCCCATCACAAATATTAATGTCGGATGAACACGATGGAGAATCGTTAACCAGTGAACCAGAGCAGCTCAGCCTGCTCACACCAGAACTGAGGTAAGGCTCCTGGTCAACCTCAACGATGGTGTCACTTTAATTCACGTCTCAGCGCGTAAGATGGTCCAAGAAAGTCCGAGGCTGTGGTGACTGTGATGACTGTGATGACTGTGATGATTGTGGTGACTGTGATGATTGTGGTGACTGTGATGATTGTGGTGACTGTGATGACTGGTATGACTGTGGTGACTGTGGTGACTGTGGTGACTGTGGTGACTGTGGTGACTGGTGACTGTGATGATTGTGGTGACTGGTGACTGTGGTGACTGTGATGATTGTGATGACTGGTGACTGTGGTGACTGTGGTGACTGTGGTGACTGTGGTGACTGTGATGATTGTGGTGACTGTGATGATTGTGGTGACTGTGGTGACTGTGGTGACTGGTGTGACTGTGGTGACTGTGATGATTGTGGTGACTGGTGACTGTGGTGACTGTGATGATTGTGATGACTGTGGTGACTGTGGTGACTGTGGTGACTGTAATGATTGTGGTGACTGTGATGATTGTGATGACTGGTATGACTGTGGTGACTGTGGTGACTGTGGTGACTGTGATGATTGTGATGACTGGTATGACTGTGGTGACTGTGATGACTGGTATGACTGTGGTGACTGTAATGATTGTGGTGACTGTGATGATTGTGGTGACTGTGATGATTGTGGTGACTGTGATGACTGGTATGACTGTGGTGACTGGTGACTGTGGTGACTGTGATGATTGTGGTGACTGTGATGACTGGTATGACTGTGGTGACTGGTGACTGTGGTGACTGTGATGATTGTGGTGACTGGTGTTACTGTATTGACTGTGCAGGTGGGAATGTGCAGGTGGGAATGTGATCAAACTTTTTCTGAGATAAATGATATCAGTGCTAAAATACAGTTAAGTGACTCATTTCTAATCATGAATTAGTCCATGAGCACGTAGAGCCAGACATGCTCATCAATGAGGAGAAGTCTGGTATTAATTAGTTGACGTATTAAAAAAACTAAGTAAGGTTATTAAAAACAAGTTTACCTTAAATGAACATTTTCTTTACTCTAGGCACAGCGAGGGCTCTGAATATCAGTGTTATGTTAGAAGAAAAAACTTGTCAGTCTAAAAATTTAGATTTATTGTGCTCTTCACATTAGCATTTGTCAAATTAATATTTTTTGTAAGATCACGTTGTCTCATTAAAAACTTTACGATATGGAACGGATTTCATAAAAAGACAGATTGTTAATCCACCATTTAGGCCACTGCAAAAACTGATTTTTGTTCCAAATGACGAATCTAACGTGGAACCACAAGACGACTTCATACTTTCCATCCACTAAAGATCCTACAGCTGAAGTGTGCAAACACTGTGAAATGAAGGATGATCTAACGTCAGTGCCGATATGGAGCTGATCCTCACCCAGAGCGAGCACACACAGTCCAACGATGATCTCTTTACTGGCAGCGACGCCGGCGATCAGTCGGTGCAGAACGCTGTTATCGCCCACAAACGTCACCACGGCCTCCGCAAACTTCGCATAACAGGAAATATCCACTGGAGTGCAGCGGTTAAACACCGGTAACGGCTTACTGAGGAGAGAGGTCAGAGGTCAGGGCACACACAAAGAACACAGTGATCCAGAGGTTTCTGAGCTAAAGAGCTGGACGTACCTGGGTGGAACAGGAAGTTTGGGACACTTAGAGAACCTCTCAGGTAGACCGGGATATTTATGACCCGCTAACTCGTAGGAACAAAGCTCAGAGCCTGAAACACAAACAGAGACACACGGACACATTAGGCTCCACCCTCACAGCTGCTGACAGGTCAGCTGTTTTTTCTCCTGAACCAATCGCAGAGCTCCAATCAGATTCACCTCTAACACTAAGTCAGTTACACTGAGCTGCTACAGTTATTAAAAGAAGCTGAGGCTGCAGAACTTCATTCAGAATCTTCATGTTTTTAAGTTTCCTTCAGTATCACAGTGACCCAGTGACAGTTGTCTGCACATCCACGGCTACACTGAGAACAGGAGCTGATCACAGCTGATTCGGCAGCTTTTAATTGGACCGTTTGACTGAATGGAAACAGATACAGGCTAAAAACACGGGGCTCAGGTTGTAGCTCACAGCTACTGTAACTCACTGACTCCAGGGTTAAAAGGCTGTTGTAGTAGAAGCCCATGTGTTCTCACCAACCTACCTTGTATCAGTAAAAGCTAGATATCTGGCTGAATAAAGTGAAGATAGTTTTATTTAACAGCCTCAGACTGCTTGTTCAGGTGTGACAGATAAACTGGTTCCTGTGTAAATCTGTAACAGTGGCTCCCTTCATAAACTACGTGGCTGCCAGAGGAGCACTGAGGTCACCTGATCAAACGTCTCTGTCACGTTACAACACTGATCCGAGTCAGAGCTGATGGAGGACAAGCGGAGCACAGTGGCACCAACCATACGACAGAACAACAGGGCTTAATGCTGCCTTTGTGACAGTGACTATGTGTTACTGTGTGTTACTGTGTTACTGCGTGTGTGTTGCTGTGTGTGGACAGTACTGTATACTGATGGTGTTTCTGCAGACATTAAATCATCATTGTGACGTGACGGCGAGCGTTAGGCCAACTGCTGACATCAATGCCTCCTTTATAACCAACAAACCAACCAACCAACCAACCAACCAACCAACCACACACACACACACACACACACACACACACACACACACACACACACACACACACACACACACACACACACTCATAAATCCTAACCCTGATCTCACCAGGGCCGTATCTATCAAACTGCTAAAAGTTAGATGTTTAGACTGAAGTGAAAGAGAAATAATGAACCAAGACCAGGTCAAAACCTCATATGTGGCTGGACCTTTGCCTGTCTGCTTCTCTCCTGCTCTCTGTGTTCACATATACAGTCATTTAATACATCTGAATAATTCCCAATAAAGCTGCTCTCATCTACATGTTTTACCGTTTCTGTTGTCAGACGACGGAACAGGTATGAAACAGTGACTGAAACGTGGCCCATTGAGACGACATGTTAACCAGCTGTCACTTCCCAGACGTTTCCGAGCTGCTGCTCTGCTGCTAAAATCCTGGTTTTATAACCACGACGTCGTCTGACAGAGTCACCAGACACATGAGCTAAAGACGACGGCTGTGCTGTGATTTCAGCTACATTTACCTGTAAAATGATCAGTTAGAGAGAAAGTTAGAAGCTCATTCAGTTGAATGAGACATATAGAGACGTGTGTCTGTGGAGGGAAAGCCCAACCTTGCACTCGCGGAGCAACACTGACGCCTGTCTTCTACGGAAAGTAGCTAAGGTTTGTCCAGAAAGTTGCTAGATTTGTCTCTGGGTGCTTTTGTGAAAAAACGCAGCTAAAAGGGTAACTGACCACGCCAATTCATTTTGAAAGAGTAACGACCAATGGTATCACTTAGTCGCTCACTCACTCACTCACTCACAGAAATTCCTGTTTATAAGGCTGACCCTGCTGTTGTGTCCCAGCCAAATATGTATATGTAGTAAAAATAAAAAGTTACAAGTAAAAATCCTGCACTTTTACTCACAAACTTCAGAATAAAAACTATTGATCAAGCTAGTTCTGACTCTAGAAGTCTGTTGAATGTCAGAGCGCTGCAGAGTCTGTGAAGCTGGTTCAGAGTAGATCCTCCATGGCTGCAGCACAAAAACAGTCTCTGATCACAATAATAATAATAATAAATATAGCTGCAGGTGGTGATTCCGGGTTCAAACCTTTTTGCGTTCAACAGAGGGAAGCAGCTCAGTCGGCTAAAACTAAAGCCGCGAGCAGAAGCAGGTGGGTTTCAGGCTTCATAAAGAGAAAAGTCCCTTCAGCCAGTTTAATTCTGTTTAATGAAGGACTGAGACCAATCACATACTGGTTTCACCATCACAAAGCCTGCAGTATTTCAATAACTTAACACTCAAAGCTCCGCCATTTGTCCCCCCATCACTCGGCGTGTATGTTCAGGAGATGGGTGTCTCCGGAGACTTTAAACAGGACTGCTCAAAGGCATCTCGTGTTATGAGCAAACGTATGATAGGCCACGTCCACATGCACCAAACAATATGTTACTTCAGATTTTGGTCCCAGAGCATGCACACCGAAATTGTTGAAATTTGTCCACTGGGTTTTGAGGTACATGTTTATTTGTGGCGCCCCCTATGGGCCGGGCTCAAAATGCGTCAGCGGGCCTATTCCCAAACAGGGAATGGCTTGAAGATATGTTCCCAGCTTTATGATGTTATGACTAATCGTTAATGTATTATGGCCAATTTTCTGCTAAGCCCCGCACCTTGTGAAGTCTATTGGTCAATATCGTAAAAAACTAAAAAAAAGATATCAACAAGCTTTATGCAGATTTTATTAGCCTGGTCCAATAAAAAATTTGCCAGCAATCAGACCTACGGTTTAGGAGGAGATGTCAAACAATGTGTTTTTCAAAAAATTGTAAATGGCAGAAAATCCATCATGGTGGACTTTTAAGGTCAAACGGGCTTTTTTGTAGAGTACACCGAGCTGGATTTGGGTTTGAAATGTTCGTGGCCTTTCTAAAAGTTTAGGGCCTAAATTACAGTGCCACCATCTGGCCGGTTGGGCTCAAGCACTTGCACATCATTTCCAGGTACTGGGCCAAGTTTCATGGATTTAGCTCATTTCAGCACGCAGCAATTTGAGCCGATTCGGCAAAAGAAAATAAAAAAATACTAATAATGACAATGATAATAGCAACAATAATAGTAATAATTATAATAATCTTCGTCATCATAATTAACCAACACAAAAACAATAAGGTTCTGCCCCTTTGGGGTGAGATCAGTTGAGAGTTGGCTGTAAGTCAGAGGAAGTCACCGATAAATGTGTCTTATTGCTCAAACTCAGACAACAGCTGTTTTACTCTGAGCCTCCCCCACTTTAAAACATGGAGGAGGCTCCGTTTGTCCCTCTGGTCACCGCTGGAAGACACAGAGCGCACTCTCCTGGTCCAGTCTGTCCTGACATCACCTGTTCAGGTGCGTTATGAGTCATGTGACAAAGTGAGGACCTCACCATTGAGCATGGCGAACCTCTTCAGGTCCTGGTAGGTCTTCAGCTCCTCTGTGGGACAGAGAGAGACACACAGAGCCATGGACTTGATTTTCCTCTGAACGATGTCGATGTTACAGGGATCCAGGAAGAAGACAAACCTGCAGCAGACAGAAAGCACAGGGAGTCACTAAAAGTCACTGGTCAGACGGGTAATAGAAAGTTGAACGTGGAGCTCCAAATGGCTTTAATCAGTCCTTCAGATTAAGAGCGTGCAATCATCACCTTCAGAAGACTTTTCTCAGACTGACTTGTCTATAAACTGAAAAGTACCCGCTACACCTGGTATGTGGTGGGTTACCTGTACTATAAAATAGAGCTGCAACTAATCATTTTCATTATCGATTAATCTGTTGGTGATGTCTTCTTTTGTTCAACCAACAGTCCAATAGCAAAAAATATTCAGTTTACTGTGACAGAAAATGGAGAGAAGCAGCACACGTTCACATCGCAGAAGCTTAAGTCAGAGATTTTGGCAGTTTTTGCCTGAAACAATTAACTGATTATCAAAATAGTCGCCAATAAATGGATTAATCGACCAATCACAGCAGCTCTACAGTAAGAGCTAAGACGGTGAGCTCAGGAATCATCGGTATAATGTGAAACATCTGTGCAGGAAGTGAGAGGAAAGACAACAAAATGAAGGACTGACAATAATCAGTGAAACTATATTAGTGTCACATGAAAAATAACATCACACTGAATTAATCTAGAATTCGGATACAGGATTCATCAGCAGTTAAACATGGAGCAATGACTCTGCTGCACTAACACAGTAACACTGACAGATAATAAGATACGGTAGCTGTTGGTCAACTGCAGATTTGCAGGTAAAAGTTCACAATCAGACTCGACTGGATTTATGCTGCATTCACTACACATCCTTTAAATCGTAATTACAAGCAGCAGAGTCCAAAAAACTGTTCACGTTAGTGTCCAATACGCAATTCACAGTCAGAGATCTGGTGAATCTCTGACAGCAATGACGTCTCCCACCTGCAAGAAGAACCACAGTCAACAAACTGTCGGCAGAAAGGCTGCAAATGCACCAAAGAAAAATCCAACTTTAACACTGATACAAACCATCCAGCTCGTTTTACAGCAGCTGTTGGTTTGTGGTTTCACTCGGTAACGAAGTGCTAAAAACACGTAACAACAACAGCAGCTCAGTTATTCTGTTGATCTGCTGAGACTACACGGTCGGCTCATTACACGGATGCAGCATCCCATGCGTAAAAGTCCTGAATGCAGTGATTTGTGGATATGCAAAGGCCCCTGCCCCTCCCACATAGGACCCTCAGACTGGAGACCAACAAGGCTGTGTCATTTGTGGTTGCTTGGTGTCCCTCTGTAGTATTTGATGGACTTTCCAACAATAAATATACTGACCCCGTGAGTGCCTGGGCCTGTGCCCTGTAGGCCCTGACCAGTGATCCATTCAGTGGTTTCACTGGAGTTCACAGTGAAATTTCACCACTGTAACAGTTGCTGTGGCTGAGCCTGCAGACGAAGCCACAATAATGTAAATAAGCCAGATCGAAGCAGACCATGTACTTTAGAGCTGCAGTGAATCAGATTACTAAAAATCACTTGACCTGCATTGAACCTGGTTTTCTTGGGTCTCGGAGCACTTCCCCATTCTGCCCAGGCTGGTAATCCAGGCTTGAGATCTGTTCAGGGGAGTTTGAAGTGTTCTGAGTAAAAATAGAGGAAATCTGAGCAGAATGTTAGAATCCCGACGTGGGAGAGAAAAAAAAAACAAAGAGTCTGCAGTAAAATCCTCCACACTGTAGAATCCTCTCCTACAGCTCCAAGAATCTGTGATCATAGCTGATCACACACCCTCAGTATGCTAATGAGATCACCTGAGACCACCAAGTCTTCAACCCACAGTCCAGACATAGGTAAACTCAATTCAATTATAAGTCAAGTCAGTTTTATTTATATAGCGCTAATATCATAACAGGGGTTATCTCAGCACACTTTTCGTACAGAGCAGGTCTAGAAGGGACTCTTTATAGTTATATTTACAGAGACCCAACATTCCCCCATAAGCAAACACCTGGTCACAGCAGCAAGAAAAAACTCACTTTTAACAGGTAGAAACCTTGAAATGAACCTGGTTCGTGGTGGGCGGCCTGCTGCCCCGACTGGATGGGTTTAAAGAAGATCAGGGAGATTGCTAATTGTAGCAGTAGGTGCTTTGCAGTTACAGATCCAGACTCTGCAGCACCAGGGGCAGAAATACCTGCAGAAAGCGACAGGAGGAGAGAGGAGCTTGGTGCATCATGGGTTGTCCCCTGGCAGTCTAGGCCTATAGCAGCAGAACTAAGAGATGGTTCAAGCCAACACTGAGCCAGCCCTGATTGTAAGCTTTATCAAAAAGGATGGTTTTAAGCCTCCTTAAGACTCTTAAACGTGGAGAGGGTGTCTGCCTCCTGGACCCAAACTGGAAAATGGTTCCACAGTAGAGGAGCCTGATAACTGAAGGATCTGCCTCCCACTCTACTTTTGGAGACTCTAGGAACCACAAGCAAGCCTGCGTTCTGGGAGCACGGTGTTCTAGTGGGGTAATAGGGATTATGAAGGTGAGGAGGAGGATTTAAAATTGTATTCTGGATTTTACAGGGAGCCAATGCAAAAAAGCTGACACAGGAGAAATGTGATCTCTTTTCCTGGTTCCTGTCAGTACTCGTGCTGCAGCGTTCTGGATCAGCCAGAGAGTATTTAGAGACTTGGTGGGACAGCCTGATATAAGGAATCACAATAATCCAGCCTAGAAGTAACAAAGGCAGGGACTAGTTTTTCAGCATCTTTTTGAGACACGTTCTGCCTGATTTTTACAATGCTACGTAGGTGAAAAGAGGCAGTCCTTGAAGTTTGTTTTATGTGAGAGTTAAAGGACGTATCCTGATCAAAGAGAACTTTGAGATTCCTAACGGGGGTGCTGGAGGCCAGGGGCAAAGCCATCTAGAGAAACTACATCATTAGATGATGTGTTTCTGAGGTGTTGGGGGCCGAGAACAATAACTTCAGTTTTGTCTGAGTTAAACAGCAGAAAGTTGCTGGTCATCCCGGTCTTTACGTCCTTAAGGCAAGCTTGAAGTTTAGCCAACTGATTGGTTTCATCATGCTTCATTGAAAGGTACACTTGGGTATCATCTGGAATGGAGCGTTTCCTCATAATATTGCCTAAAGGAAGCATATATAAGGTGAACAGAACTGGTCCAAGCACAGAACTTTGTGGAACTCCGTGACTATCTTTTGCGTATATGGAAGATTTATTGTTCTGATAAATAGGACTTAAAACCAGCTTTGAATCTTCAGATAAACTATTATTATGTAGAAAGTCACACAACTGGTTGGCGACAGTTTCTCAAGGATCTTAGAGAGAAAGGGAAGGTTAGATATGTGTTTATAGTTGGCTAAAACATCTGGATCAAAGGTAGGTTTTTTAAGAACATACATAGTCAGTTAATATTAATTGATTATATCTAGTAAAGAGTTGCTAACTAAGGGTAAAACTTCCTTAAGCAGCCCAGTTGGGACGGGGTCTAAGAGACAGTAGATGTAGTTTGCTTTAATATGTGGGTTTGAGAGTTAAACCATGGAGATAACCTCCTTTGTTTTATTATCTTCTTTCTTAGAGGGCCAGTAGAGTCAAGTGTCATTCTCATTGAGCCTGCAGCACTATCAACAAGATGGTCAATTTGGAGGGGACTAAAGTTAGCATAGGAGTCCTCTGTTATATTGAAACATGGCAGTGAATTAAGTGCTGATGGAATCAGTGCCTTAAATTTAGCTACAGTACTATCAGATAGAAATCTGGTAAAGACATTTTTGCCTAATGTTGTGTAGTTCAGTAATAGGAATTCAAAAGTTATTAAATAATGGTCCGACAAAAGAGGATTCTGTGGAAAGACTATTTAATGTTCAGTTTCGATGCTATTTGTCAGAACGACGTCCAGAGTGTGGTTAAAACAGTGAGTAGGTTTATTTACAATCGGAGCGAAGCCAACTGAGTCTAACAATGAGATAAACGCAGTTCTAAGGCTCATTATCAACGTCCACATGAAAATTAAAATCACCTACTATAATTATTTTATCTGTACTAAGGACTAAACTTGATAAAAACTATGAGAATTTAGATAAAAATTCAGAGTATGGTCCAGGAGCCAGTACACTATAAAAAATAGAACAGGCTTTAATGTTTTCCATGATGGATGTGAGAGACTAAGAACCAGGCTTTCGACTGAGTTATAATTGAGTTTGGGTTTAGATTTGATTATTAGGCTTGAGTTGAAAATGGCTGCAACTCTGACTCCTCGGCGGGTGCCTGGAGGACTGTGAGTATTAATATGACTGGGGGGAGTGGATTAATTAAGGCAAACATATTGATCATGACACAGCCAGATTTCAGTGAGACTAAAAAAAAGCTGCAAAAAAAGTTTTAATATAGCTGCATATCGGACATCATGTGCACCAATACCTGTATATCTGAGATAGGTCAATAACGGCTGATGTCGGGCGCGCTCTAGTATGAAAAACCCCATCCCTGGTTTGAATTTGGCCAGGCACTTTTGTTGTATCTCTCTCTCCCTCGTTTCCTGTCATGTCTCCACTATCGTTATCTGAAAACATTAATCCAGCTGTCTACACAGGCTGCTTAAAGGCTTGTGTTGTACTTGCACATTTTGTGTGCAAACACAACCGAAAGTGTACTTTTTTCTAACGTTATATGTGCGAAATTCCACTGACTGCGCACTGGACTCTGAGTGCTGCCAAAACACAGGTGACCTACATTCAGCAGTGCACCTGATTGCCTCCTGTGTGATGGAGGACTGAAGCTGCTCTGGTAACAACTGGAGTTCAGACTCCGGGTGAATCATTTGGACTGTAGCTGTCTAGAAGTGATAAGTTCTCATCAGACTGAAAACGGTCTGATGAGAACTTATTAACTCCAGGTGAAGGTAGATTCAGAGACAGATGTGGACAGAGGTGTCCTGTAGTCCAGATGTGATTGTCCCAGTCTGATGATGTGACACAGCAGAGTCACTGTACAGTGACACAGCTGGTACTGACTCTCTCTGATGCTCTGTCTCACACCCTTCTGTCAGCGTTGCCTGCTGTTCGAATTCTATTCTATTCTATTTTAAATTCACTTATAAAACTAGAAATAAAGGCCTGGACACTTCCTATACATACTATGATATACTAAGACATAAATGAAATAAGAGCTGCAACAATGTGTCAATTAATCAATAAGTCGATCAACAGGAAATTTATCTTCAGCTATTTTGATAATCGATTAATAGTTTGTCATTTTTCAAGCAAAGAGGTCATATTTCCTGGTTTCAGCTTTTAAAACGTGAGGATTTGATGCTTGTCTTCTCAAATAAATTAGAGATTCGATCTCTGAGTGTTGCATAATTGGTAAACTGAAAACTTGTGAACAGCATTTTTTTCATCTTTTTATTTTATTCCATAGACTAAATGACTAATCGAGAAAATAATCAGCGGATTATTTGCAGCTCGAAAAAAATGTAGCGGCCTCAGACTGTAATTTACCTTCAAATGACTTTTAATATGAAATCATCTGTGTGCGTTTTAGTTGCTCAGACTGACTGAACACTTCAGTTAATAAACAGAATAATAAAAAGATTAATCAATAATCAAACTGTCTATTGACATCTGAACTGACTGATCTGTGCTGGGAATAAAAGTAGGGCTGAACACTCGAATCCATATTTTAACAGCTGCTTGTGTTTCTGCAGGTAAAAATAGGCCGAGTGTATGTGTGTTTGTGTTCAGTCTGTGTGTTCAGTTTTCGTGTTGAGTGTGTGTCAGCTTGTGTGTGTGTGTCAGCAGGTCTGCTCATGAGTCACAGCTCTGAACAGTCTGTCAGCACAATCAACACAGCAGACTCCCACAGGACCTTGAACGCACCGTGTGTTCAAGCGCAATGCTGAGCCAGTTAAACCCTGACACTACAACAGTACTACGGTAATACTACAGTAATATAGTAACACTACACTAACACAGCTGACAACCAGTTTATACCACACAGTCAAATAAATTATCAAATTATTACTGAAGTACACAACACGCACACCACACAAGGACACTACACAGTACTGCACAGAACCAGGCTGTGCACTACTACGTAACCATAGAAAAACTATTTTAGAATGATAAAACAAATTAATACGCCAATACACAACCAGTAATACCAGTAAAACAACAAATACCACAAAAATATGCAACAAATAATACATTAATACACAACAAAATACTACTGAGATGCCACCACTATACACTAAAAAATACAACCTTTATCCACTAAAAATACCACAAATATGAAACACAGTAATACAAAACAAAATAAAACCAAAATACGCTGAAAATACCACCATTACTCTACCACTGCTATACACAAAAAAACACCACACTGTAATACAGTAAAATTACCAGTTATATACTCAAATACTACAATTATACACTAATTTACTCCCCTTATACACTCAAAAATACCACTGTTACACCACCGACACCACCACCACCACCTCCATGTAACCTACCAAACACCACAGTAAGACACAGCACAGTGGGCAAACACAGCATCAGTGACCTAATATAGAACCAGACTCACTTCCTGTCGGTGTGGTCGAGGCCACTCAGCCTGACGCCTTCGATCTGTTCGTTGCGTCGACCGCAGGTGTTGCCGTAGCTGTCATATCCAAGGACGAGGCGAGCAGCGCCGCCGGTGACGATGGTGAAGCCGCAGATGCCGCCCTACATGACACAAAAACACTAACGTTAGTGAGGAAGCCGACTTAACGACAAAAACTGTCCAAACACAAGAACCAGAATCATTTTGATGATTAATTCTCTCATTGTTTTTTATATACTGCTAATACGTTTACGTTCCAGCATCAGTAGTGTTTGAATCAACTCTGCATTGGGAGGAACATCTCTGAGTTGAGAGCCAGAAGAAATCAGAGAATCAAAGGAACATAACCTGTGTCATGCTGAATCTGGATCTGGGGAAATGTAGAGTCAATGCATGAGAAGCAGTGGTTCACTTTCAAAGTTCAACTGATGCTGGATCGGCGGTGTATAGCATCAGACAGGAAGAGGACTGATGACTCATTTAAAGAAAGGTGATACAGTTACCTGATCATGTTTAGATCGACATCAACTAAATTTTTTTCCATTTGTTAACACAAAATCATTGCATTATCATCTAATAAAGTAGTTGTGTCTAACGTGATCAACCAGATTCCTACTTCCAATCTAAATACATCAGTTCATTTTAAGACAAGATACTTTACTAATCCCTTTGAGTGTGTGTGTGTATATATATATATATTTAATAAATCCCCCGATCCCGCCTCTATTGATGTTGTACTTAGTGCCTGTTCTTGTGCTGCCATGATTAGTGCTTCCGTGCCGTCCTTCAGTCCAGCCTTTCCCAGCCACTGGTAGGATTTCTTGATATCAGCCACTTCTTCTATCTGTCGGTGGTACATGCCGTGTAGGGGCTTGTCCATCCATAATGGTTCCTCCTCCTCCTCTGCATCATCGGGTTTCTGCTGCCTGAGGTATTCACTTAGCAGTTCATCTTTAGGGGCCATATGTATATATATATAGTGGGCCAACTCTTTCCTTTGTATATATCGATCTAAAATATCGATCTAAAATCCAAGCAGTCGTAGAGGAGCTGAGCTCAGCAACACCTTGCACTCCGTTTTAGTCTGTTTGACAAAGGAATGTAACCCGGCAAATAAATGAAGAATTAAGGAGTTACTTTACGTAGGCAGCACAGATGCTGCTGAGCCTTCCTCAGAAGAACATCTGTATTTTCACTAAATCTCAAACTGTCGTCACACATAGCTCCCAAGTACCTGTGGGTCTGGATGTTTACCTCACAAATTCTTTTCGGAGGACAGGTTATGTGTTTCTGTGAAATGATCATTTATTTATTTTTAGGCATATTTAAATCTAAAAAAGATTTATTGCACCAGTCGACAAAACGCCAGTATTCCCTCTCTTTTAGCTCTGTTTTTAGTCTCCACCAGCTCCTGAGGGAAACATCTGGCTCTTTAGCTGCTAAATGCTCCACCATTTTCACCAGCTGGTCTCTGACTGTGTCTGTCTGCTGTTTGCTGCTGAGCAGGTAGTGGACAGTGGCTTTTTAGAGCTTTTATTGTGAAAACAGTGAAACTGAACCAGACAGGAAATGTGCTGCAAAACCAAAACTAGGAACTAAAAGAGGCTAAAAAGTATCGCAGAGCTGCGGAGATGGCGAACCTCTGTGAACCTCTACTGCTTCATACTTTCATCTACAGACGTAGCTTGAACTTTAAACTGGTCACAAGACTTGGAACTGTTGAACTACCATTCAGCATTTTGGTATCATCACAGTTTTTGAATGATCACAGTTTAGCTTTTTTTCAGTCCTGATCCTACGGATGAGGGTCAGGGCCAATGCGAAAAACAAACCGACTTTAACCTCAGAATTCTGAGTCTAATTTCTCTTCAGGTGATGTTGGTGGAGTTTGTCTCTTAATCGTGAATATTCACAAATACATTTTTTGTTAAGTCAGGAAAGGAAAGAGTTGGCCCACAACAAACCTGGAGTTCTGAGGTGAGTTTGGGAATCCAGTTTTCCATCACATCGCAAGATCCTGGAGTCCAAGGTGATGTCCTCAAACATCTTATTTTGTCCAAAACCCTAAATTATCGCATTCACAGTGGTGTAAATGTAGGTTTCTGCTGTACTTCAGAAGCCTCGAACCAGTGAATGTTTCGCATTTTTTCTTGAAAAATTTCTAACGATTACTTTATTATCAAACTGCTGTAGTTGCAAATTATTTTCTGTGTATTGACTAATGGATTAATCAACTAATTGCTGCACTTCAGTATCAGACTCTACCAGTGATTCTGTTTATGATTCCCTGAAGTTTCCTGCAGGATTCCTGTGAAACACTGATACAGATCAGTGACACCGATACATTATGAAGTCTGCTAGTCAGCATCAGTGTTCACAGCCACCACAAGCAGGAAACGATTCCTTAGATGATGATTCAAATATGCATACATAACCATTATTTTCTCAATTAATCGTTTGTCTAGTAAATGTCAGCAAATGTTAAAACCAGTTTTGAAAATAACAATGTCCTGAAGCTCAACACGATGCCTTCAAATGTCTTGTTTTGTCCAACACTCAGAGATTCAGTTACTGTGACACAGAACAGATAAAAACTGAAAACCTGAGAGGATCCTCGTCTTTTTTAGATTTATACTTTTATGTATCTTAAACAATCAATTGATTATCAAAGGAGTTGCTGATTAATTTTCTCTTGATCGACTAATCCTTTCAGCTCTGCTGTACTTCAGTGGTGGAAAGTAACTAAGTACAATTACTTTCAGCACTCAGTACTGTACTTAAGTCCACTTTTGAGGTACTTCACTTGAGTATTTGGATTCTCTGCTACTTTTTACTTCCACTCGACCACATTTCAGAGGGAGATGTTGTACTTTTTACTGCGCTGCATTTCTCTGAAGGCTGCTGCTCCTTTACAGATTCAGATTAAAAGCATATGATGAGTTCATAAAGAACAGTGTTGAAGGTGAAGTCTGTGGCTTGTCTTCAGATCCACCACAGAGACATGTCTCCTCTAACCCTCTCACATGCTCTCATTTCAATCCCCGTTCAAATGGTCAATATTTCACTTCCAAAACCTGAATCCGGATCGCTGAATCCGAACCGTGTTTCTTCTTCTGTCCTCTCCCGTGAATCATCCGACGACTCC